>NW_028241136.1:0-97423 GCF_964263255.1 Lissotriton vulgaris | reverse complement strand
GATCCGCTTTAATAGTGACAATTCTGTTTAGGCTCACCTGACCATCTGCCCCCTGCACGATATCCTTAATATGCAGTTCTTCTGCCGCCGCCAACTCCCTGATCAAATTCTCTACCTCCCTCTTATCCTCTCTCCTTAGCCTAGCTGCGCAGCTTATCGATTCTCCCCTTAGGGAGGCCTTAAATGCTTCCCAGACTCCATTTTGGGATATGCTATAACGATTTATATCATAAAATTCTTTTGCCCACTGTCTGAGATGTTCCACAAACCTATTATCAGATAAGAGCTTCCTCTCAAACGTCCAGCTTGTGTGTTTCCTCTCAGCCTTATCTACTTCTAGAGATAAGATCAACGGGTTGTGGTCTGAAATTGATTTTGGTAAATTCATAATGTGCACCTTATTAAGTTCCAAGGAAGAGATCAGAAAATAGTCCAGCTTGGAATTTTTCTGACACAGGTATGAAAAGTATGTAAAACCTGGATTTATAGGCTCCTTAGTACCCCAGACATCCTTCAGCCCGTGTGATTTCATAAGTGAATCCAGAGCCCGGTACACTCAGGGTTTTCGTCCTGAATACCCACCTAACCTGTTCCAATCAACCGAAATATTCAAGTCACCACACAATATAATAGGTGTTGACCAGCTCGCTAGCTCTTCCTCTAGGACATCATAAACCTCAGGGTCATCCTGATTTAAACCATACACTATGCACATCGTATAACCCAAGCTAAGCTCGACTATTACCCATCTCCTCGAGCTATCAGCCTTAGATCTCTTGATCCCCCCTAAAGTTTGTTTGGCCAGTATGGCAACCTCCCTAACTGTGGAAGTTTGCGAGTAGCAGGCAAGTAATTCGAGGCCCCTGAAGTTCATTAGGTTCCTTTTTGCCCAGGGGAGGTGGGTCTCTTGGAGACATAAAATATCGATATTGTTATATTTGACAAAATGACCGAGCCTTTGGCATTTCCTCCAATCGTTTAACCCACCCACATTGATTGAACAGATTCTAATGTGTGGCATACTAAAAAGCTGAGCTTCCCCAACCAAAAGAAACAACCTCACTGGTATTATCCATTGCCATTGAAGAAACCAACTGATCAGGACAAAAAACCTCATAGCACCAAGTCATCTAATTTTTTTATTTTCCCCCTTACCCCCCAACACTCCCTACCTCCCCCCCTCTCCTTGAGACCCCCCCTCCCTGACCCACCCCTCCCAGCCTGTACCACCCCCCCTCCCTACCCACCCCAGCTCTCACTCACATGAGGCGCTCAGACCTGGTCTGTGCACGTGATGGATGGCAGTTGAAGCAATGGAGAAAAATAGAAAAAGAAAATTCAATAACAACACCCTACATATACCTTAGTTATAGCCCACTGAATACCCCAACACCACCGACTCACTACAATTTCCGGGATTGTCTGCAATCCCTCATCTGACTATGACATATAAGGCAATCTTGGATATTACATAGGACAAAGAGTTCATTAATCAGTATTAATATTATTTCCCTTGCGAATCCAAATACTCTTTAGCTTTGATTTCAGAGGCAAAGTATAATGTTCTCCCTCCATTGATTAATTTTAGTGGAGCCGGGTTGATCAAATATGCCTGCATCTTTTAATCTTGAAACGGCTTTAACAGTTGCCTCAACCTCCATCTTCTCTCAACAGTTGCGTGACAGAAGTCAGGGCAAACAAAAAAAGCCACTCCTTTGATAACTTTCTTCGCATCCGGTCTTGCTTTTTCCGCAATCGCCTGCCTCAGTACAAAGTTGCCAAGGAATATTAATATTCCTCTAGGTTTATCCCCTTCCTTTGCATTCCTGTTCAATCTGAACTGGGTTCGATGGGCCTGCTGGATTTCGGTTGCCCAGTTCCAGCCTGCAATTTCTGGAAACGCTTGCTCAAAGAGCTTAATAACATAAGCTCTTACGTCAGGTCCTTCAACTCCCTTCGCTATACCTAAGATCCGAAGGTTGTTATGCCTCAACCGGTTTTCCATATCTTCCAGTTTCCACTGGATATCGATTACTTGTGAGCTTTGAGCGTCCACCTTACTTGTTGCGGCTGCTGCCTCCATCTCTGTTGAGACCACTCTCTCCTCGAGGTATGACATTCAATCACCCAAGTTAACACAAGCTTTGGACAGTTTCCTCACAACGCCCTGCATCTTTTTAACGGCGGCTTGTGCCTTGCGACTGTCCTGGCGGGTCTCTTCTCTGTGTGCAATAATCTCCTGATGGATAACCTCGAGAAGAGACATCTGTGCAGCTTCCCCGCAAGGGCTCCCCAGCAGCGGCATAGCTGAGGAATGATCCCAGCTGAGCTTCTGCTCTTTCATCCCTGCTGGTAGTTTCACTGCGGTTGCCGGTAATTCATGCTCTGGCTCGCTTTCTGACTCCAGGTGACTGTCTCCCTGCTCGGAGCTGTTGTCCTCATCTCATTTTCCGACCATTTGCCGCCTTTTGAGACCGAGAAGAAACATTCACTCTGGGCCTTATCCTTCAATTTATCAGTTTCAAGGGGGACAGCATTATTTGCCAGATCAGACTCTTGCCCCCCTGCCTGGGCCATATCCTGATCCAGCCTGGCTGTATTGCCGGGGTCATCGGTTGCTGTGCCACCAGGATTAGCTGTATCTGTACTTAATGCTGCCTCACACAGTTCCTCTGCGCTCTGACCATTTGCCCCTATCTAATTAAGTGTGCCTAAGACTTGGTAATTGTATGAGTCACTATATAAATAACTGTATACTTGTAATAGTGATTTTATAACACACTAAGTGTGAGTTACTATCTATATAAATAGATGAAGTGGTGTTTGTATAAGTGTGTAGGTGAGTAAATGTAAGTATAATCAATTGTTTGCATAAGTCAGAAGGATGTCTTTATAAGTGAATACAATGTGTGCTGGTGTGTAATGTTGAAATGGGCGTATAAGTATATTTGATAGTGTTCTGTTGATTATTCACCGCATATAACACTGAATCTATAGGTAAGTGATTAGATGTGTGTAAAGTTCTATGAATAACTGAGTGGGTGTTTAGAAATTTCTATTGGTGTGTCAATGGTTTCAAATCTGGCACTTTCTATTTTACAGTGAGTGACAAAAGATTATACTAGTGTGTGATGAGGTGTATTTGATTGTCACATGGATGATGTCATCAGTGATGTCATCAGTGATGTCATTTGAGATGTCATCAGTGATGTCATCAGTGATGTCACTGACCATGTCATGAATATGGTAATGTGTGACATCATCAGTAGTGGATTGCAGGCGCGCGAGTTATAGTGAGTACAACTAACTATAACAGGGGAATTTCAATGGTTTTGTATGAGTAAAATGTTCAGCTAACTATAACTGGTATGAAACCTATGGTTTTTTCAGTGAATATATATATATATATTCACTGAAAAAACCATAGGTTATAGACCATATATAGTTAGGAATTCGCATTTACAAAACCTTATTTTACTCACACAAAACCATTGAAATTCCATATATAGTTAGTTGCACTAACTATATATCGCGCACCCGCAATCCACTGCTGATGATGTCACATATTACATAATTCATGACATGGTCAGTGACATCACTGATGACATCTCAAATGACATCACTGATGACATCGCAAATGACATCACTGATGACATCTCATTTGACATTACTGATCACATCACTGATGATATCATTCATGTGATAATACGATGAACCTCTTCAGACTCTAATATAACCTTAGATACAATCAGTGTAAACAGACACTCACAGACTGTCACTCATCCATGGAGTTACTCACACACCTAGTCAGTCATGCAAAGAATCAATCACACCTCCATTTCCTCAACTATACAGTTATACAAACTTTACTTATTCAAACATATACTAACACATATTTACTCTCTTATACAATCCCTGATACAAGTTCACAATGATCCATACAGCCACTCACACATTCACTGGCTCTTATGCACAGTTATTTATATATGTCAACTCTCACATGTACTGTGTTTTACATATGTACTTACTTTGACATGTAGCACTGAGATATCCATTCACTCACCAATACACTCATGCACACAGTCAACCGCCCATACAGCTGTTTCCACATGCACTTTTGAAACCATACATCTAGTGAATCAACTGCTCACACATCTATGCACAGAGTCATACAGCTCCCAGCCACCCACACACACACTCAGTCTCCCATACAAATACTTGGGCAACCAATCAATAACCCATATAGTTACTCATATAGCTACTTATCAACACATGCAACAGTTTACAGAACAACAGACATAATGATGCACAAATTAAGACAGTTTAGTCACTAACCCATGCACTCAGTGAGACACATTTAATCACTCACTCATACAGTCAGTCATGCACCTACTAAATCCTTCATCCAGACACTTATACATCCACTCATTCTTCAATATGTAAGACATATTTTAACTTTACAGAAACATACAGTCACTGGATGTTGTTATCAGTGATGTCATCAGTGATGTCATTTGAGATGTCATCAGTGATGTCATCAGTGATGTCACTGACCATGTCATGAATGATGTAATATGTGACATCATCAGCAGTGGATTGCGGGTGCGCGATATATAGTTAGTGCAACTAACTATATATGGAATTTCAATGGTTTTGTGTGAGTAAAATAAGGTTTTGTAAATGCGAATTCCTAACTATATATGGTCTATAACCTATGGTTTTTTCAGTGAATTTTCAAGGTTTTGTGAATGCTAATTCCTAACTATATATGGTCTATAACCTATGGTTTTTTCAGTGAATTTTCAAGGTTTTGTAAATGCTAATTCCTAACTATATATGGTATATAGCCTATGGTTTTTCCAGTGAATATATATATATACATACATATATAAACATATATCATCTGTATATCTATATAAATACAAACATAAATGCATGCATACATATACTTATATGCATACAGATGCATGTTATTTACATGAAAGTTGAAAAAACACTAATAAAAGCAAAGCTAAAAAGCCACCTCATTACAAACAGAATGGCTTTAACTTAAACGAGGGCGAGATCTATTGCATTTTCAATGCTTGTTTACTTTGGTTCCATCAAGAAGGCATTCAGATGTGTCACACATTTGCCATAAATTCTGAATGTTAGCACTCTAGTTGCACATTAGATCACTGTAGTAAAGCTACTGCTCACCAGGGACGTCTGCTGCTGGTATTCAAAGTGCATGTTTCAGTGTGCATGTCAGAATTTTTTTAATGAAATAGAAGAGGATTTGAGAAGTCACTCAAAATGATCCCTAATTTTTCTTTCTGAAGCACTAATCATACTTTCTATGGCAAAATTACCCCCTTATGTTGTTCCTTTTTAAATTGAGTGTTTTCAGACTTACCACTTCATTCCAATCAAGATGGCTTCTGGTGTGCCATACTTTTGTCATAAGTAAGACTGTTAGCGCTCTAGTTGTTCTTCAGAACACTCTGGGACATTCTGTCATTGGGCTATACTTGGGGTACATCTGGGTGATATTTGGGCTACATTTAGGCTCTTTTGTCTCTGGTGGCCATCTTGGGAGACTGTATGTCAGAATTTTTTAATGAAATTGAAGAGGGTTTGAGAAGTCACTCAAAATGTGCCCTAATTTTTTTTTCTGCAGCACTAATCATAATTCATATGGCAAAATATACCCCCTCATTTTATTCCTTTTTAAATTAAATGTTTTAAGAGTTACCACTTTATTCCAATCAAGATGGCTTCAGGTGTGCCATACCTTTCTAATAAGTAGGTCTGTTAGCGCTCTAGTTGTTCTTTAGAACACTTTGGGACATTCTGCCATTGGGCTATACTTGGGCTACATCTGGGTGATATTTGGGCTACATTTGGGCTCTTTTGTCTCTGGTGGCCATTTTGGGAGACTGCATGTCAGAATTTTTTAATGAAATAGAAGAGGATTTAAAAAGTCACTCAAAATGTGCCCTAATTTTTCTTTCTGCAGCACTAATAATACCTTCTATTGCATAATATACCCCCTCATTTTGTTCCTTTTTAAATTAAATGTTTTAAGAGTTATCACTTTATTCCCATCACGATGGCTCCAGGTGTGCTATACCTTTGTAATAAGTAGGACTGTTAGCGCTCTAGTTGTTCTTTAGAACACTCTGGGACATTCTGTCATTGGGCTATACTTGGGCTACATCTGGGTGATATTTGGGCTACATTTGGGCTCTTTTGTCTCTGGTGGCCATTTTGGGAGACTGCATGTCAGAATGTTTTAATGAAATAGAAAAGGATTTGAGAAGTCACTCAAAATGTGCCCTAATTTTTCATTCTGCAGCACTAATCATACTTTCTATGGCAAAATATACCCCCTCATGTTGTTTCTTTTTAAATTAAATGTTTTAAGAGTTACCACTTTATTCCAATCAAGATGGCTTCAGGTGTGCCATACCTCTGTAATAAGTAGGACTGTTAGCGCTCTAGTTGTTCTTTAGAGCACTCTGGGACATTCTGTCATTGGGCTATACTTGGGCTACATCTGGGTGATTTTGGGCTACATTTGGGCTCTTTTGTCTCTGGTGGCCATTTTGGGAGACTGCATGTCAGAATGTTTTAATGAAATAGAAAAGGATTTGAGAAGTCACTCAAAATGTGCCCTAATTTTTCATTCTGCAGCACTAATCATACTTTCTATGGCAAAATATACCCCCTCATGTTGTTTCTTTTTAAATTAAATGTTTTAAGAGTTACCACTTTATTCCAATCAAGATGGCTTCAGGTGTGCCATACCTTTGTAATAAGTAGGACTGTTAGCGCTCTAGTTGTTCTTTAGAACACTCTAGGAGGCTGCAGTAGAACACAAAGGAATCAACCGACAGTCTCTGTCCTTGTTGGGTGTACATGTTTTACTGAGAATGTCAGACTTCATTTTCACATGACTGAGAAAGATAATGTGAATTTACAGAAAATATGCTTTCAGTTTAGCTTATAGATCCCCTTCCAAACCACTGTGGGAAAATCATGAGATATTAGTTTTCTTTCAAACAATATTCATGATATCACAGCAGAAGGTTTTTTCACATGGTAAAATCACCTTAGAACCCACCACAATTCCTAAAACGAGTATGGTACCATCAACAAATGATTTATAATGTAACTAAAGTCCTAAAACCCTCTATTAACTACAATGCTTTTTAATGAGGTGCTATCATGTATATTGGTCCCAAGATGGCTGCCAACACTTCTTGGATGAAGTGCTGACAGCCAATCAGATCAGATGTGTGGTTAGGCTCCGCCCAGATATATATCTTTTTTTGAACCTAAATTACTCAAAATCCACTGGAGCACATATATTGAGACCTAGCAAAGGCACATCGGGCTAACAGTCCCTACAATTTTGCCAAGTTTCGTGCAAATCCATTCAGCCGTTCGAGCTAAAAGTGAGGCCAACCGCCCTATGGAAATTAACATGGGAAAAACGCGTTTTGGGACCCCCCTATTTTCTCGGCCCCCCCTTGATGAAACCCCCCCAAATTGTCAGGGGCTGCTCAGAAACAAAATGTTCCATTTTCCTGAACATTTCAGCCAATTCCGTCCACAAACGCCAAAGTTATTAGACATAGAATTTTCAAAAATCCCATAGAGAAAAAATCCTAACTATATATACCTACTGGCGACCGCCAGTAGGTAATATATATATATATATATATATATATATATATATATATATATATATATATATATATATATATATATATATATATATATAACAAAAAAGCAATGAGGCCCAGTTCCGGAAACATGGCATTTATTCACCGGCAAAGCAGCACACCCAGTTTACATGTCCTTATGCGTTTCGGCGTCCATTACAGCCTTGGTCACAGGTGAAAACATTTGAAAATGTAAAGTGCGTTTGTGCGTGCTTAAAAGCTTTGAGTCACATGACTTGCTTTAAAATACATTTCCCATCGTGCATTGTAAGCGTATTTATAATAAAGTTCAGGCAATGATTGCAAATCCTCATTGAAGTAAATGTTATTAATCATTTTCAATGCGCTGATGTTAGAGTGGAATTTTTTTCTCCCGCAGTCATGTGAGTTCGTATACTTGCGTAGTGCTCTCACACCACGATGGCCTTAGAAAATGTCTGTCCTCCGGAAAGATCAGAGCAGGGGGTAATCCTCCTCTGAATCCCTTCCTCACCATCACAAGTTTGCTTCATTAGCATCTCCTCTCGTGGGCATATGAAGGTGAGTGGGTCATGCTCCCAATTTAATCCAAACACAGTCCTCCGAGTTACAGGAGCCCCCGACCCTACAGGGCAGCCTCAGATAATGGGCACGGAGCAGCCCATCAATCACTATATGACAAAAAAGCAATGAGGCCCAGTTCCTGCTGGGTCGGGCCACCGCAAAAAGAATAACAACATTTTGAGCCTCCGCCATGTACCAGCCCATTCTGCCTGATCATATGGCATTGTGGGAGTTGTGGTGCAATGACATTGACATGCACTACAACAGGTGTGCTTCACGGCAAGGGGGAGGAGCGGAGCCGTTTGTTCATCTAAAGCCAGCAGGAAGCACTTACCTGGCCAAACTGTCGGGTGAAGGGCGCTGAGGAAGGCTAATGCGCCGAAATACATTCGCCGCCACCGGACTTGTGCGTCTGCTGTCAATAAAGGCTGCTCTGAAAAGTATCTCCTCTGTGGTTGCCGCCTTCTTCCTTTTGGTGGACGGCTTTGTGGACATTGTAACGCGCTAACCAATGGCGCTTTTGGATAACCCCTTTCACGTTTGGGAAAGAAGGTCATTGGTACTGCTCAACCGCATATTCTACATTCCTGTTAAGGAATACTTCGGACCTGCCTTTGTGTGTGGCGACTGGGGCGGTGGAGGTAATTTACCTCTGTTTGTGGCAGTTTGCCCCCGCTCAATTGCTGCTGTACACGAGGGTTGTGACAGTCTGAGGAGACCGGAGGAGTGGTTTATTTGGCGGCGAACGGACAAAGGGAACATCGAGCCCTGCTGGGTCGGGCCACCGCAAAAAGAATAACAACATTTTGAGCCTCCGCCATGTACCAGCCCATTCTGCCTGATCATATGGCATTGTGGGAGTTGTGGTGCAATGACATTGACATGCACTACAACAGGTGTGCTTCATGGCAAGGGGGAGGAGCGGAGCCGTTTGTTAATCTAAAGCCAGCAGGAAGCACTTACCAGGCCAAACTGTCGGGTGAAGGGCGCTGAGGAAGGCTAATGCGCCGAAATGCATTCGCCGCCACCGGACTTGTGCGTCTGCTGTCAATAAAGGCTGCTCTGAAAAGTATCTCCTCTGTGGTTGCCGCCTTCTTCCTTTTGGTGGACGGCTTTGTGGACATTGTAACGCGCTAACCAATGGCGCTTTTGGATAACCCCTGTCACGTTTGGGAAAGAAGGTCATTGGTACTGCTCAACGGCATATTCTACATTCCTGTTAAGGAATACTTCGGACCTGCCTTTGTGTGTGACGCCTGGGGCGGTGGAGGTAATTTACCTCTGTTTGTGGCAGTTTGCCCCCGCTCAATTGCTGCTGTACACAAGGGTTGTGACAGTCTGAGGAGACCGGAGGAGTGGCTTATTTGGCGGCGAACGGACAAAGGGAACATCGAGCCCTGCTGGGTCGGGCCACCGCAAAAAGAATAACAACATTTTGAGCCTCTGCCATGTACCAGCCCATTCTGCCTGATCATATGGCATTGTGGGAGTTGTGGTGCAATGACATTGACATGCACTACAACAGGTGTGCTTCACAGCAAGGGGGAGGAGCGGAGCCGTTTGTTCATCTAAAGCCAGCAGGAAGCACTTACCAGGCCAAACTGTCGGGTGAAGGGCGCTGAGGAAGGCTAATGCGCCGAAATGAATTCGCCGCCACCGGACTTGTGCGTCTGCTGTCAATAAAGGCTGCTCTGAAAAGTATCTCCTCTGTGGTTGCCGCCTTCTTTCTTTTGGTGGACGGCTTTGTGGACATATATATATATATATATATATATATTGTTCAGCAATGCGCCAAGCGCTTTAGGAGGGCTACCCACGGCACACCAAACCATCCAGCTTCTCTGTGCCCCAATCGATCTCACAGCCTCCCTCCAAGTGTTAGATCAGAAGTCCGACGCGTTTCGGGGCAGACACGCCCCTTCTTCATGGACGTAATCAGATTGCACAGGACACTCACCACTTCGCTTTAAATGCATTTTATTTAAAGCGGGGCCGCCCTAAGTGGGCGTGGCTCATCACGCTGTGCTGCTCAGGATACCTGGTAGCTGTAGTTTTTCGTGGTGAGTGTGAAGTTGTCCCTTGAGTAGGTTGTGCAACTTGTCAAGTAGTCATCTTGGTTATTGTTCCTCTTTTGTTCGAGGTGGGGGGTGGGCTCTGGGATGATATTAGTTCACTGATGTGCCGCGCTGTATGAGCAGAGATTCGTGTCTTTGCTCCAGTCCTCGTCATCTGTTTTGCTCCAGGCGACTGGCGAAGTGGAGCCCCTCCCACGGTCATGGCTAACCTACTCAAGGGACAACTTCACACTCACCACGAAAAACTACAGCTACCAGGTATCCTGAGCAGCACAGCGTGATGAGCCACGCCCACTTAGGGCGGCCCCGCTTTAAATAAAATGCATTTAAAGCGAAGTGGTGAGTGTCCTGTGCAATCTGATTACGTCCATGAAGAAGGGGCGTGTCTGCCCCGAAACGCGTCGGACTTCTGATCTAACACTTGGAGGGAGGCTGTTAGATCGATTGGGGCACAGAGAAGCTGGATGGTTTGGTGTGCCGTGGGTAGCCCTCCTAAAGCGCTTGGCGCATTGCTGAACAATATATATATATATATATATATATATATATATATATATATATATATATATACATATATATATATATATATATATTACCTACTGGCGACCGCCAGTAGGTAGTTATAGTTAGGATTATTTTCAATACAAAATCTCAACATTCTATTGTGAACAACTTTGGCGCCGGTTGAGGAATCTGCCTGAAAATTTCCTCAAATTTGCCTCGCGGCACCCCGGTCCTTCCCTGAAAGTTTGGGGGGGATTTGTCAAGCGGGGGCCGAGATAAAAGGGGGGTCCCAAAACGTGTTTTCCCCATGTTAGTTTCCATAGGGCGATCAACCTCACTTTTAGCCCGAACGGCTGAATGGATTTCCACCAAACTTGGCAAAATTGTAGGGACTGGTAGCCTGATGTGTCTTTGCTATGTCTCAAGATATGTGCTCCAGTGGATTTTGAGTAATTTAGGTTCCAAAAAATATATATCGATGAGCGCTCCCCGGTAGGCGCACCAGGGCGCTAACCAGCGCGCTACGCGAGTTTGCGCGAGCAAAGCTGATTGGCTCTCAGGTGTCTGTCAACATTCCAAACAGTCCGGAGCGGCCGCCATCTTGTGTCTCGGTAGGATCGAGACACAAGAGGTGGCAAATACAAAGGGGGAAATGACCATAAGGGGGTGGAGTAGACCCCCCCTGACCCCCTAGGTTTGATGTGGGGGCTATAAAAGGGCCCCGCGGGGCAAAAAAAATTATTTTTTTGATTTGCGTGGGGGGAGCTCCCAGTACGCGCACCGCGGCGCGTTCCGGGGAGCGTTCCATGGGGAAAAAAGAATGATAGATTTTTTTTTTTTGGGGGGGGGAAACCTTTATTTACGACACAGTAGTACACAGCTATTCAGCCATACATCCATGAGGCTAGGCAGCAAGTCGTTATGTAGCATGAGTGGTGCACACAGAATACGGTACAAAATCATATGAGGTTTATTTTATTTTATGAAAAAGAAAAAGAACAATGCAATAAAGGAAAGGCACCTACAACGGTGCAAGAAGGCAAGGCAAAGGAACATTAATGCGGCATCGCCCCACTTCAGGGGAAGGATGGGCCTATATGCGGAATAGGATATGTGAACAGATCCTATGCATGGATAACGGGGGGGAAGGGAGACAGGACATTGTATACCAGTAATTCAGCCGGAGTCAAGGGCTAAGGGGACAGTCGCTCCTCCGAGGGCGCTGTGTCCGGGGGGAGGCAGATATCACCCCTATACTCATTCCAGGGCCCCCAAATCTTGTTCCATTTTTTGGGCCTACCTCTGGCAACATACACCATCTTCTCCCGGAACATGCACCAGTCCATGTTTGCCTTCCACATCTCTACTGTGGGGGGCAAACCCGCTCCCCATTTCTGTGCAATGTCCCTTTTTGCCACCATGTTGCCTAGAGTGACCCATTGAGTCTGTGAACTGGTATAATCAGTAGGGCCCCACACATTTAACAGACAGCGCCGGGCTTCAGCCAGCAAGTCAACTCCAGTCACTTCACCCATCACTACGTTTATACGCCTCCAATATGCAGCCACCGCCCTACATTCCCATATAATGTGCATGAAGGTCGCTAGGGAACCACACCCTCGTCAACAGAGACCATCCACCGAGTGGCCCAAGTGAATCAGTCCGGGGCCAGTGACATAAACCCCATGTAGGATTTTCAATTGTACTAGCCTCAGTCTGGCTGGAATTTCCACTTCCTTCGGAGACGAGACCGCACACTGCCAATCCTCGTCGTCTAATTCAATTCCATCACGGGTCCACTGATCTCGCACCCCCAGAAGAAGGTCCGTACGGACGTTAATCAGTTTCTTGTAGGTCAGTGAGATAGCGCTGTCGGGCATGTAGCCGTCCAGCAACCTGTCCTTCAACGGGCAAGATTCAGGGATCTTTTCACCCTCCGGCATAACTGCCAGAAGGGCGTGTTTTAACTGTGCGTATCTGAAGAACTCCCTTTCCCCCAACTGAAACTCTCTCTGCAGCACCTCAAAGGGCTTGACCTGTCCCTTAGCAATCATGTCTTCCACACTAGAGATGCCTATCAAGTCCCAGCGGTCAAACCCCTTGGTATGCCACAAGTTGCCCAACAGATCGGAGTCATAGAGTGGAGTCACCATCGTGAGTCTGCCTTTCCACCCCTGTGCCTTCGTCACCGCTCTCCAGATGTGGACCGATGTCTTAGTGGGACCTGTCATTCTTCCATCCAGAGACCTCGAGTACAGAGCCCTGTAATATTTCCCATCACTCACGAGCCACCGGTCCATGGCAAAGCCCGGATTTAAGGCTGGACCATAGAAGCTGTGATTAAGGGCAGCCAGCTGAGACGCCCAATAATACCTACGGATGTCAGGCAGCGCAATCCCTCTGTCATACCACGGGAGGGTCAGTTTAGTAATGGCGATGCGCAGCCTACCATCCCAGAGCAGGGTCCGCTGTAGGCCCTCGATCTCTCTAAAATACCCAGACGGGACCAGATCCTGGGTGTTCTGAAGCACGTATAGAAACCGGGGCAGGGACATCATCTTGAACAAGGCCTCCCGTCCAAGCAGGGAAAGCGGCAATTTCCGCCACCCCTCCATATCATGCCGAAGGCGCGCAAGAGGGGGAAGCAAATTGTTCTCGTAACGTACATTGGGATCAGCAGAAATGTAGATACCCAGGTATTTAAACCCCTGCCTCGCGACCTGTATGTTACAGTCCCGCGGGAGCCTCGGGACCTCACCCCTCTGGACATACAGGTGGGACTTCGACCAATTAATGACGAGGCCAGAATGTCTACCGAAGGTGCGTAGTACATCACATACAACAATAAGGGACACACACCGCGAGGTGAGGTACAGGAGGATGTCATCTGCATACAGAGACACCCTATCCTCAAAGCCCGGGGACCACTTGATCCCCTTTATGTTCGGATGCCCTCTCAGCCATGCTGCCAGTGGTTGCAGTGCAAGTGCAAACAAAAGGGGCGACAGGGGGCATCCCTGCCTGGTACCGCTGCCGAGAGCAAATGGAGCCGATGTGCAGCCGTTAACCGCCACGTTGGCAAGCGGGTTGGCGTATAGGAGCTTGACCCATCCGATGAACCCCGGACCAAACCCAAACCTCTCCAGCACCGCCCACAAGTATGGCCACTCAAGGGAGTCAAAGGCCATTGTGGCATCCAAGGACACCAAGATGGCCGGCTCCTGGAGGGTGTGGACCCTCGCGAGGGCTCTGTGAAGTCTTCTCAAATTGAGGGCGGTGTTACGATGTGGGATAAAGCCAGACTGGTCCGGGTGCACTAAGTCGCCAATCGCTCCAACCAGTCGGTTGGCGAGCAATTTAGCCAAGATCTTGGGCTTGGCGTTCAGTAACGAGATAGGACGATACGACCAACACAAATCTCTGGGCTTCCCTTCCTTGCGAATGACCACAACGGTGGCCAGCCTCTGGTTTGGGGGAAGTGTACCCGCCTCCCGCGCCTCAAGAAACATAGCCCGCAATGGCGAAGCAACGAGATCCGGTTTAATCTTATACAGCTCCACTGGGATGCCGTTGGGGCCGGGAGCCTTGCCAGATCGCAGGGAGCGTTTTGCCAGAGCGATCTCGTCCACCGCGATGTCCCTATCCATGTCCTCTTTTTCAGTCTCCGACATACACGCACCTCTATGTCTCGCAGCAAGACGCCAGAGTCTTCCACCGACATCTCGGAGGCCGGGGCATAAACGGATGCAAAATATTCAGCGAAGGCCAGAGCAACAGCACTGGGGTCGGTGACAGCCGCGCCATCCCCCCCAGCACCTCCGGGACCACGCGGCTGGCTCTTTCCTTCTTATCAAGCCAGGCAATGAGCTTACCGGCCCTGTCCCCGACCTCATAGATTCCCTCCTGCTGCTCCCTACCCATGGCCTTCGCCGCCTCCGTAACAGTAGCTCGGTACTCCGACTGTTTGAGTGAGAGAGCATGTAGGAGGTCCGGCGTCAGGCCGACCTTCAACTGAGAGTCCATCTCCGCTATGTCGGACTCGATTGTCACCACGTCCACGTCTCTGCGTCTCCACACCTCAGCTATTAAGGAGAACGCCTCCCCCCTCAGGACGGTCCTAAAGGCCTCCCACAAGGAGACAGCGGATGTAACTGAGCCCGTGTTTTCGGAGAAGTAGAGCTCCATGGCTTTGGCCAGGAGTCCACGAGTCTTGGGATCACGAAAGTACCACAGGTTAATCAGCGCCACCCTCTCAGCTACCCCAATATCAAAATCGAAGGACACCCAGAACGGAGAGTGGTCCGAGATGCCCCTCACCATCAATCTGGCCTCAGAGACCGTCGATGCGTGGGCCGCTAATGTCAGGACATAATCAATTTTGGAGAGGCTACCGTGAACCCCTGAGTGAAACGAGTATTGGCGCTGGGTAGGATGCAGAAGCCTCCAGCAGTCAACAAGTCCCAGTGTGTCCAGAAAGTCGGGAAGCCAGGTCTGTGCACCTCGGAGGTCTCTGGATGGGTATCTATCTAACGTCCCTGAACCCACTGCGTTGAAGCCGCCTCCCATAAGAAGCAGCCTCTCGGGAAGACCTAAAATGGTGCCCCCAAGGTCCTTGAAGGTGTCCGTCTGTAGTCCAGGGGGAACATAGATCGAAACTAGAGCCAGGGTACGCCCCTCCCACCTCCCCGTGACGGCGACGTAACGTCCTCGCTCATCGACCACTCTTGAGTCAATCTCCAAGGGGAGGGTCGAGCGCACCATAATCCCCACCCCCCGGGACCCCGAGGAAAACCCCGAGTGTGCCACCATTTTGAAGCCCTTTCTGTTAAGTGCGTGGCACGAGTTCCCTACCAAATGCGTATCCTGCAACAGTATTACATCAGGCACACCCCTCTTGAACATTTGTAGTACAATACCCCTCTTAATACGGTCCCCCAGCCCATTGACATTCCAGCTTAGAACATTCAGTTTCCTACCCCCATCATCGAAATCCACACCCATCCCACCCTCGGTGGGCACAGTCGCTACATGATCAGAGTCAAACCACCAATTGCCTTGCCAAAAAGGGAACGAAGAAAAAAGGGAACAAACCAAAAACGAAAACAAGGAACCCGTCCACCCCCCACCCTGCACCCCTGCATTAGACTAAAAAGCCCACCCAACTCGCAGTGTGCCTGTCGCCCCTAGAAAAAACTAATCTACGAAAAGCCCCCGAGGAGAAAGGAGGTGACCCTATCCCCCCATCCTCCAAATAGAAAAATACAGGGAAAGCCCCCCCATGAGTACAGGATTACCAAACCAAACTGCTGAGGGTAGACCCATTGTCCAAAAAGTCCTGTAGCCATTCATCACTCCTGCCGGTCGTGGCCGCCTGTAACTTCTTCCGACCGCTCCTCGTTGTCTTCACGCCGCTGGGGTAAGGTGTCGAGTCAGTCCGACACCACCTCCGGCAAGTCAAAGAACAGAGCCCGGCCGCCATGTTCGATCCTCAGTTTTGCAAAAAACAGCATAGCATATTTCATTCCCATGTCCCGCAAGCGTCATTTCACTCCCATGAAGCTTTGTCTCCGTCTCTGCAAGGACTGAGTGAAGTCCGGAAAGAAGTTAATGGCAGCGTTCTGGAACTTCAAAGGCCCACCGCTCCTTGAGGCTTGTAAAATGGAGTCACGGTCCCTAAAATTGAACACTCGGGCGATGATGGGTCTCGGAGGGGCACCCTCCTTCGGCTGGCCCCCAGGTATCCTGTGCGCCCGTTCCACAGAGAAGAACTTACTAAGTCCCTTAGGGGCTAGATGGTTCTGGACCAGGTCCTCAACGAAAAGGTCCACAGCCGAATCCTCGGCCCCCTCCGGCACACCGATAATGCGGACGTTCTGCCACCTGGCACGACCCTCATAATCCTCAAGCCTCCTCGCAAAAAGGTCGTTGGCCGACTTCAAATTCCGGACCTCGGTTTGCAGGTCCAAGACGTCCGTGGTGAGGCTTGAGGTCTTGATGTCTAGCGACTTGACTCGCTCATTTGTTTTGCCCAAGTCCGCTCTAATCAGGTTAACTTCAATTGCCAGGGTGTCCACCTTGTGCGCCATCACCTCGTGCTGCTGGTGCATCTCGGCCTTCATGCCTTCAATAGCGCCCATTATGTCGCGGAGCATGGGCTCTTGAGCCTCAGGTGACACTTCCCGATGTAGGTCTTTGGGTCTCGCAGAGACACCAGGCGAGCCCTTTGGCTGAGCACATCACTCCATATTGTTGGACTGCGAGTACGTAGACTTTCTGCTGACCCGAGGCTTTGATCTATCGGGGTCTCCTTTGCCAGCCATGGTTAGTCACCGGGCCACCTCTTCCGTCCACACACCGGGCCTCACCGGCCCACCGATGTCAGGGATTAGCTGCCCCGCACTCCGTCTGGTACGTGCTCACTCCGCCACTACGCCAGCTCCGCTGTGGGCCGGAACAGCCAGTCATGCGCCTCGTCACCTCCGTCTGGCAATGTCGCATCCGCCAGCCCCGGCCCGGGTCCTAGTCCCACTGCAGTCCGCGAACTTCCACACGGTGTAACTGCGCCAAGGAACGTCGGATTTGAGATCGGACAACAGGTCCCGTGTCAGCGTCGGTTCACCATTAATATTCCACAAACACTGATAAGGATATGTGACAGGATTAATACGGAGGATCGGAGGGTCTTCGGAGCTCCGAGCTCACGCGGCCATCTTGGTTGCCCGCCAATGATAAAGTTTTAAAAATATGTAGCCATTTTTTAGAATTTGGAGATAGTTCTAAAAAGAACTGTTTTTTTTCTTTTTTTTGTTGTTTTATATTTTTTTATGTTTTTTGAACATTTTGTCCTTTTTTTGGCTTGTATGTACTATTTTATATTTTTTTGCTATTTTTATGGGGAGAAACAAAAAACAGGGAATTGAAAATGGCTCAACTGGAGCAAAAAAAATCAGGAAAAAATTAGGGTTTTTTGGGGCAATTGTGGTTGTCACCAGCAAGGAGGATGAGCTTTATGCTCTGCTCACCATAGGAGATGGTCTTACCACAAAAAATACATGTGATCCTGAATTCACCAAACCGTGGTTGTATGCAAGGGAATGTCTCCCTTGTCTCTGGTTCCGATGGAGTGGGTTGCTTTCTTTTGGAGGGGCTGGTGGAAGATTGAGGAGGGTTACTGACCAGTTCTCACACCTCTGCGGCAGCATAGTTGTTCGGATGCTTGCGCTGCATGTGCCTAATCATGGTATTATTACCAAATGAATATTTTTTGTTAGGGTTCCCCCTTGAAAGTTCAATGCCACAGATTTGGCAAGTCACCTTTGGCGCATTGACTTTCTTCTTGCCCTCTGGGATAGAAAAAAACTCCCATACAATGTGCTGCCTTGGCCTGTATGGTGTATTTTCTTCTGGCAGCCACCTTCTCCCCTCCTCCTCCTCCTCCTCCTCCTCCTCCTCTTCTTCTTCTTGACCACCAATGTGATGTTGTGGTGGTCCTTTTGGTGGTGGTGGTGTTGGTGGTGCAGATGCTCCAGCTGCTGCTGCTACTGTAGCCATTTTAAAGTACAAAATATTTCTCTTAGATCTCGAAACAGGTTTTCCTCAGTCAAAGGACAAAGTCAGAATATGGAAAAAAGGTGGGGTCTTTCATCATTTGGAAAAAAAAACTGTCCTGAACCAATGAAAAGTGTTATTTTTAGGTCACATGACCCGGGCTTTCATCATTTGGAAACCAAAACTGTTCTGCACCAATAAAAACTGTTATTTTCAGGTCACATGACCCGATGCGCTTATGCGACGCACTCCCGTGCACGCCCGGGGGCGCGCCACTGGGCGCGTCGCATAAGCGCGTCAGATGCTTATATTGCGCGATCGTATTCGCTCGAGTACTTCCGGGTGCGCTTACGCCGTACGTATCCTTCAGACGCGGCTACGCGGTACGTCACGATGTTTTCATTCGCAACAATAGCGCTAACGGGACGCTCACCGGTGCGCGACCCGGGGCGCTCCAGAAAACTGCGATTTCCAGTGCGCACACCGGGGCGCGCACCGGGAGCGCACCAGGGCAAAAAAAAAAAAAGTATTATATAAATATACAATATAGGATTCATTATAAAAAATATTACATTTCATAGGTTTGATGCCCTATATATAGTTAGGAATTAGCATTTAAAATACCTATGAAATTCACTGAAAAAACCATAGGTTTCACACCAGTTATAGTTAGGAACTAGCATTTAAAAAACCTATTAAATTCGCTGAAAAAACCATAGGTTTCACACCGGTTATAGTTAGCTGGAAATTTTACTGACATAAAACCATAGAAATTCCAACGTTATAGTTAGTTGGACTCACTATAACAAACACGCCTGCAATGCACTGCTGATGACGTCACATATTACATCACTCATGACATCGTCAGTGACATCACTCTTGACATCACTTATGACACCATCCTTGTGACAGAGTGACAGACCTCCTTTTAGTGTAATGTAACCCTTGAAATAGATATTCAAAAATAGAAACTAACATTTTCAAAAAAAATGAGATACCCATACCAGTTACAACAACCAATTCAGTAATTCCACCATCTATATACACATCCACTCATTTACCAACAATTCTAAATAGTCACTCATACATATACTCACTCATCATATGTAGTGATACATCTATACTTCCTGTTATACACCGACAGTCATCCAAAAGTTACTCACACACATACTCACATATGCAAATAAATTATTGAACATCCATTTATTTGCATATAAAACTATACACACACTACCTCTTTACTTCTAAGGAAACTTACACATACTTACTCTCTAAAACAATCATTTATATAAAGATATACTTATTTAAACAGGAACTCTTACAATCTCTTACTCTCACATATACTCACTTATATACATCAAAACTCACATACACTAGAATAAAATATATGTCGTTACTAAAAAACACAATAGTGAGACAGTCATTCACTCACTAACACACACTCATCCACCCAGTGAGTCAGTCACCAACCCATGCAGCTACTTATACACAAAGTGAAACACTGATACATTTATTTCAATATTTAAAAGTTACTTGCTAATATATGTATTCAATAAAATACACTTAATAAAGCAGTTAACCAATCATTTTTTTTAAAAAAAACATCCATTTACACACTTATTTTACCATTTATTCTTCCATCAACCTTTACAAATACAAATATTAAACATATTAATCAAACATATTAATTTTAAAGAAAGACACACATTCACTGGCTGGTGTCATCAGTGATGTCATGAGTGATATCACTGACGATGTCATGAGTGATGTAATATGTGACATCATCAGCAGTGCATTGCAGGCGCGCTTGTTATAGTGAGTCCAACTAACTATAACGTTGGAATTTCTATGGTTTTATGTCAGTAAAAGTTCCAGCTAACTAGTGATGTCATGAGTGATGTCACTAACCATGTCATGATTGATGTAATATGTGACGTCATCAGCAGTGCATTGCAGGCGCGCAAGTTATAGTAAGTCCAACTAACTATAACGTGGGAATTTCAATGGTTTTATGTCAGTAAAATTTCAGGTAACTATAACTGGTGTGTAACCTATGGTTTTTTCAGTGAATATATATATACATATTCACTGAAAAAAACAGAGGTTTCACACCAGTTATAGTTAGCTGGAAATTTTACTGACATAAAAGCATTGAAATTCCCACGTTATAGTTAGTCGGACTCACTATAACTTGCGCGTGCAATGCACTGCTGATGACATCACATATTACATCACTCATGACATGGTCAGTGACATCACTCATGACATCACTGATGACACCATCCAGTGAATGTGTGTCTTTCTGAAAAATAAATATGTTTTATATATGTATATGTAAAGGTCGATGGAAGAATAAATGTTTAAATTATTGTCTTAATTAATGTTTTTTTAATAAAAATTGATTGGTTAACTGGCTTATTAAGTGTATCTTAGTGAATACATATATTGGCGAGTAATATTTAAATATTTAAATATATGTATCAGTGTTTCACTTTGTGTATAAGTGGCTGTATGGGTTGATGAGTAGCTACATGTGTGTGTATATGGGTTATTATATGTTTTTTAGTATCAGTATGAGTGTCTGTATAGTTTGGTGGGGATGTTACTTAGCACATAGATGTATCAATGACTGACTCACTGTTTGTATGTTTTTTGAAAACTGCATATGTGCAGGACTGTATGAGTGGATGAGTGTGTATATGTGTGTGTTAGTGATTGAATGCCTGTCTCACTAGTGTGTTTATCAGTAACAAGATACATTTTAATCTAGTATATGTGAGTATTGATTTATATAAGTCAGTATATGTGAAAGTGAGAGATTGTAAGAGTTCCTGTTTAAATAAGAATGTGTTTATATAAGTGATTGTTTAAGAGAGTACATATGTGTAAGTTTCCTTAGAAGTAAGGTGGTAGTGTGTGTAAATCTGTATATGCAAATAAATGGATGTTTATTAGTTTATTTGCATGTGTGAGTATATGTGTGAGTAACTTTTTGATGGCTGTCGGTGTGTAACAGGATGAATAGGGGTATCACTACATATGATGAGTGAGTATATGTATGAGTGAATATATAAAACTGTTGGTGAATGTGTGAATTTGTATATAGATGGTGAAATTACTGAATTTGTTGTTGTAACTGGTATGGGTATATCCACTTTTTTGAAAATGTTAGTTTCTATTTTTGAATATGTGTTTCAAGGGTTACATTACACTGAGAGGAGGTCTGTCACTGTGTCACAAGGATGGTGTCATCAGTGATGTCATGAGTGATGTCACTGACCATGTCATGAGTGATGTAATATGTGATGTCATCAGCAGTGCATTGCACGCGCAAGTTATAGTGAGTCCGACTAACTATAAGGTGGGAATTTCAATGGTTTTATATCAGTAAAATTTCCAGCTACCTATAACTGGTGTGAAACCTCTGTTTTTTCAGTGAATTTAATAGTTTTTTTAAATGCTAATTCCTAACTATAACTGGTGTGAAACCTCTGTTTTTTCAGTGAATTTCAAAGGTTTTTTAAATGCTAATTCCTAACTATAACTGGTGTGAAACCTCTGTTTTTTTCAGTGAATTTCATAGGTGTTTTAAATGCTAATTTCTAACTGTAACTGGTGTGAAACCTTTAGTTTTTTCTGTGAATTTCATATGTTTTTTTAATGCTAATTTCTAAGTATAACTGGTGTGAAACCTTTGTTATTACTGTGAATTTCATATGTTTTTAATGCTAATTTCTAACTATAACTGGTGTGAAACCTCTGGTTTTTTTCAGTGAATTTCATAGGTTTTTTTTAATGCTAATTTTTAACTTTTTATAGGGCTTCATACCTATGTACTTTTTAGTAAATTTCTAAGCTTATTTTTTCAAAAATGTCTATAGCTGAGAAAGGTATGTTTTTATAAAAATGAACACTATAATGTATATTAAGATAATATTTTTGTTTTAAAATAGTATTTTACTTTTTTTTAATATTTGACGCTGGAGCGCTCCTGGTGCGCGTACCGGTGAACGCCCCGGTGCGCGTACGGGTGCGCGTCCCGTCAGCGCACCAACAAAAAAATGAAAAAAAAAGTATGAAGGAGTGACTATGAGGAATGGGGACAGAGAGAGTGGTGTTAAGAGAAAGAGAGCTAGAGGGAGGAACACAGAGGGACTGTGTAATAGATAGTAAAACAGAGAAAAGGTATAAGAGGAAGTAACTGAGAAAAGGAACATGAATAAGGGAGCAAAAGAAGAGAAGAAATAGGAAGAAGACTAAAGCAGAGGTTCTGGGAGAATGTGAATGGATGATGAAAGTAAAAGGAAGGACAGTTAAGTATGGGGAATGACAGGTAGTGACGGAACCAGAGAAAAGGAACAGCGGTGACGGAGGGAAAGAAAATAGCAGTGAGTGTAAGTAAAGGGGAGTGAAAGAGGGTACATTTAAGTGAATAAGGGTAAGACATGGGGAGTAACAGAGAGTAAGAAGAGAGAGAGTAAAAGAAGGAGTGTCACAAAGGGACTAAGTGAACCAGTAAAAAAGGTAAGTGAAGGAGTGTGGATAAGCAGAGGTACTGAAAGAAGTTGAATGTGGTAGGAAGTAAACATGGAAGAAAAGAATAAGTGAGGGAAGCAAAGTAAGGAAACAGGGGTGAGGTAGGGTGAGAGAAAAATAGTGAAAATAAAACAAAAGGTGATAACAAAAAACATTTTGTAAACACACTTACCGTATAATTAATGAAAACTTGTATCTGTGAAAGATAAAAGAAAAAACACGTTATAATTACTTAAAAATATATAATAAAATAGAAGAAACAGTTCATGAGGTTTAAAAATCTACAAAAGTTTACTAAGAAATGAAGCAATAGTGAAGGATACAAAAACAGAAAGAAAGTAATGTAGAAAGAGAAAAAAGAAGGAAAAAGAAATAGAAAGAGAACAAATTCCTAAAGGTAAGTAAGATACTAAAAGAATGTAAGATATCAAAACAAAATCAGTAAAGATAAGAAAGTAAAAGAAAAATGAGTGAAAAGGAGAGGAGTCTGAATGAGAAACTATTAATAAAAAAGAGGAATAGAAGATGACTGAGAGTGAGTGAAGTGAAGTCACAGAGTGAAGGGATGAAAGGAATGAGGTTATTATAGAATGATGGATAAAACAGGAGTGACAGAGTAAGTACACAGAAAAACAAAAGGAAGAACTAAGTGAACTACAGTACAATGAGTGCGAAAGAAAAAAAAGGAGAAAAAGAAAGAGAGGGTTAGGAAACTAAAGCAGTGGTACTGAGAGAATATGACAAAAGATAAAAAGTGGTGGAAGGAAGAGAGGCAATGCAGACAGTTCCAATTAGATTGAGAAGTTGTGAATGAAGTGCAGTAAAGAAACAGCGATGAAAAAAGAGTGTCAATTAGTAAAGAGAGGTAAATAAGGGTGAAAAAGGAAAATGAGTGTGAGACAATGTGAACACAATATAAATTACACAATGCAAACTACACAATAACTTCTACAATATGTTACATTATTTATTTTTGCTGTTCTCAGAATATATTGAATTTCACTTAAATTAGTGAGTTCGAAGTCTTCATCATATAACAGCGGGAAAAAAAAGATTGTGTTTAAAAAAAACCATTCAAACATACATCTCATATATGTACACTAATCTTTGATTCACTTACTTTTCCGTGAGGCCAAATAGAAGATAGTGAAGGTCCTTTTGGTGGAAAAAAGTCTGCTGTGCTCTATAACTTCTATTTCATCGACTTCCTATGAAAAAAGATCTAAGAACATCATACCTTACACTTTCCTCACGGCCAATTTGTGTCAGATATATCAGTATTTTTTACTTTGAGATCCACTTAAAGTATCTACATGAGATAAATAATTTAAAATATTAGATTAACTAACTAACTAAATTACTTTTAGTATCTATTCCAGACTTCAAAGGCCAATTCCCTTTACTAAAACTTTGGTTTTAAAAACACTAGATAAGAATTTGTAGAGTCATAAGGCAAACGTTGAGAATCATTGCAGTAACTCCATCCTTTTTCAGTTTTAAATAGCATGTATAATGTCCTGAGGTTGTCGAAGAACCGTCATGATAAATAATAGCTTCAGTTGTAAAGGTTCTTCCTGAAATTGATAACTGAGAAGCCACAACATTTTTGATAGAAGTTGTCAATTTAGTTCCATCAGGTCTACATCATTGGAAAACTAAAATGATATACTGCCCATAACTTTGTATAAATATTGTGGACAGCATTGCATAGTTACATTGGGTACACACCATATTATGATCTGCTGCTTTAACTAGATTTTTAAATGACACTGATTTACAGTCAGGTAAAGTCAAATATATAAATCTTTCAGTGTCTATTCTAGTAGTACTTGATAAACTACAATTGTGGCAGTCATGCTGCCATTGATAAGAAAGGCTGAAAAGATTATCTACATCTACACCTTCATCTTCCAAAACACCAAACATATACATTAAAAATACCTGACAATCCTGCTGAATGTTCTGTGAAAATTTATCTTGAGCAGAACACATATCTAAAATATTTCGAATTTCTGTTACACTTTCTATTTCTGCTGTATCACTGCTACATTTCTCAAACACAGAATTCAATAAACCACACAATCTTTCATCCCGATTTTCAACAATCTGTTCTTGTAAACTTTTAAGAAAAAAAACAACCTTAACCACTACATTAGCATAGCAGTTGACACCAGAACTATTTTCAAACTGAAATCCAACAACATTTTCTTCACAATTCTTTTTCTTCCTGTTTTCAATTACAGTTTTTTCTATTTTTTGTCTTTTTGCAACTACCTCACTGCAATTATCCTCATTTTTTCTTTTTCGGCCTACCACACGTTTTTCAAACAGAGGATATTGAGGCAAATGTGGAGCATATTCTCTTCTTAACCTATTGTATTCTTTAACACAATCTAGATCTGCACAAATTTTTGTCTCATTACACTCAATCAAGTACGATCCTGATAAAGTTCTGACTCGGGATAATGCCACATATGCCATACCCTCTTTAAACACAGATCTTCCAATGTTCACCAAAGCATTATCTACACTTAAACCTTGAAATTTATGAATTGTTACTGCATATGCCAAACAAACAGGAAACTGTTTTCGGCGAACATATAAGTCTTTTACAAGTAAAAATCTAGCAGAACCACAACTTATTTGTTGTACTTGTTCAATGCCATTAAATTTTATTTTTTAAAATTCAATTCCATCTCTATTTCTGTAATTCACAAAATCAACAACATAACCCATTGCTCCATTTACCAGACCTCTTTCAACATTTAAATTCCTTCTCAAAATGATACGACAATTTAAACACACATTCAGAGTCTTTTCCAAACCAGCAGTTTTAGAAATACTTTTCTCTAATGAATCCAATTTAGTTTTCAAATTTTCAGACAAAACAATTGTTGCACCCATTGTTATTGTTATTGTTATTTTTGATTTGTAGCGTGCTCAATCACCTACAGGCCTCCAAGCGCTCGGGAATCGATGGTAAACAACAACTTTGACAGTACAGAGGGCTCTCCTGAACAACAGCGTTTTCAGCCCCTTTCTGAAACGTAGGAGGTTTCTCGAGTTACTTCTCGTGGAACGTGGGGGATATGGTTCGATGGCATATATGAACATCGTCTGAAACGCCCACAAAGAACCATTGTAACTAAATGGTAAGACCAAGTATGGGATACCCGTATCTGTTGTATGTGGCATAAGACCACACACCCAACAATTAGTTGTGTTCACTACTAATTGGTGTTGGTGTAAAAGCGGAATGAAGGAATTATTGATAAACTCTAATCTTCTAGTGGACTCATGCTCTGGCAGAGGGTGAAAAGAATGCGAGGAAACAGTAGAAGGAGGTATGGGCTGTGTAGTGGGTGCAAGGGTCACTTGAAAACAGAATAAAACATATCCTAATAAAAACGTCATTACACTAAGCAACATGAAAATACATAATATCAAAAATCGTTTCTTTGTCATCAATATACACATTCTGGCTTTAAAATCCATCTGTTTGGCAGGTCTCTCCATCTCGAAAAACTCCATCCTCTCTGCTGCTCGCGGCGGTAGGGTGTTCTATGCTAAGGAATGCTTCTGTGAGTCCAGGGCAACTCCCTTAGACCGACCAGAACTGTCGACCTAACGTCCAAAGACTTGGGCAACCGCGACCCTAACAGCTGAACCCAGATGGCGGTTCGAAAAAAAACCAAAAATAAGAAAGTTTCTCAGATGAGAGAGCTGCACTTTCAAAAATAGAAAAAAAATGAATTTTTTTATTTGTCCATAGTTCTCGGCCTCAAATTATAACGTTTTTTTTCCAGGTACTGTCTGGTTCTGGAACAAGAATTCAGGCTCCGTAGTGTTCAATCGAATTGACGGTGGCACAGCTTCTTGCAAAAGATTGTCACTTTCTCATTCAGAAATTGTTCCTTTTACACGTGCATCGCTAAAAGGCAGAAAACGAGGCACAATCTCAGAGTCAGCGATCCCCTCCTGGACCCACCGGTGGTACAGTAGAGGCAAAGGGACCCTCTTGCAGTGTACGCAGTGGATCCAGTTCTTTTTCCCTTCCACTCGAACAGCTGATCTTGTTGAGAGAAGGGCGAGGTGAGGGCCCGTCCAACGGGGCTGGTCATTCTTTGTCCGTTGGAAGTTTTTGATCAGCACCCATGATCCAGGATCGATAGGATGTCCTGGAGCTTCAGAAACCTGAGGCAGAGTATTGTGAACATGTCACGTTTCCAAAGTATCGAAGCCACTCCGCGGACTAAAGAGAGAGCGTCGAGGAAAAACACGATGTATACATCGTACAAGAGTGCGAAATGCACCCAGCAGGCCTGAAAAGATGTTTTAAACGGTTCCTAATGTTTATATGCGAGGGGGAAAGAGGTACGCAGAACACTGGTTGTCCTTTTACTGGAGTCAACTGCAATAGATCTCCAAAAACAATAATGTTTTTTCCTCCAAATAACACATCATACTCTGTTCTAAGAATTTCTTGCATTCTCAAATGCACAAAAGCAAGCATTAGATTTGAGACCATGCTTACTTCATCAATGATAAGAAGTTTCATTTTCTTCAAAACTCTTGAAACTTCAGAACACGCATCTCCAGATAACTTGTTGTAATGCAATTTATTATCATGCTCAACTGGCAGCATCAGTAAACGATGTAGAGTAATCCCTTTAATATTATGTGCAGCCAGACCAGTTGGAGCAGTTACAACACAAGACAGCGGTGAATCAGTCCTTTTCTGCAAATAACTTGCAATGGCTTTAATTAGAAAACGTTTTCCTGTCCCCGCTTCTCCACTTACGTACAGTCGGACAGGGTCAAATGATGTACATGAGCACTCTTTTTTCTCATGTCTGAATCCATGTTCAATCTGCTCTGTGACTTCATCATATATCTTTTTCTGCTCAACGTTTAGTTGCTTCACCAAATCTTCTAAGTTAACTCCATCCTCTTGAGCTTGTTCCATAGCTCTTTCCACCTCATCCATGGCAGTGGCAGCTTCATTTTGGATAATAGGTCCTCCTAGTGTATCCTGACACAATGAAGTAGAACTCTGACTATCTTGAGAACTGTCTCTAGCTATCTCTTCAGCAATCGTGGTTTCTTGCTCAATTTCTTCATTCAACATTTGCAGATAATTTAGAAAAATAGGACATTCTATGGTATCCTTAGTTGCATTAAAAGAGTCTTCATAACAGAGAAAATCTCCAAGTTGTTCCTCTTCTGTACGCCATGGCTTAAAGAGTTGCAAAAGAGCTAAATAGTAAAATTCTCTTTTGTCTGGAGCTTCACAACTCAATTTTCGATGATTAATCAAATTGCCTTTTTTCTGCTTCACTAGACATCCTTCATAGCCAATGACTGCATATTTTCCATTATTGATATCTTCTGTGATGTTCCTCTTATAACTGTAGTTTTGCAGAACTTCATACAAACAAGTGTTCTCAAGGTGAGTACTTCTATTTGGATAGTATGTATCCAACATATTTGTCTTCAAAATATCTGTACTGTTTGGTTCTTTCTCCGCCAAATATTCAATTTCTTGTACAGATTTCAAAACTCGGTTTCGTGTTGCAGCAAGACCTAGACTCACCCAAATGATTGTTCTTGATTTGGAATAGAGACTTGCTGATGATAACCGATCAGAACATTCATATGCTCCAATTTCTCGATGCAACAACATCTTCAGACTGAAACTGTATAATTTCTTGCTTAGACTCTTTTCATGTGAAATGTCCTCCCACATTTCCTTCAGTTCTGTCTTTTCTTTTTTTGTGATGTAAGATGTCACATATCGAGCCACAGCAATAGAGTTGTCAGCAACGAACTGAATATCCATGTTAGCATTCCACATGGACAAAATCACTGGGTTGTATCCGTTGATGTACTTAGATTCTTCATTTCTTTTCAAATTGTATGTATTTTTGGGAGATTTCCTCGTCACAGTATGTCGTAGAGATGACATCAAATTATTTACTCTTCCCTTAGAAATCACTGGTCGAGGAAATGCAAAACGACATTTCGTGTAGTACTTTTCCTTGTTTTTAAATTTTCAACGACAGTACTTTCCACAACGATGAGATTGAAAACGTAAAACTTGTTGCCTTAAACTGTTTTCTACAGTAGATTTTGGAACAGCACATGTTGAATACTCTTCAATGAAACTCATCACTGTTTCATCTGAATCTGATCCAAATTTGGGTGCATCTTTAATCCACAACAACATATGTATATGAGGAGCACCTCTAGCTTGATAGTCCTTCCTCCAAAAGAAATCCAAAACCTCTCCAAGGGGAGGATTTTTTTTGTTGGTAATAAAAGACATCATAGCTTGAAATCTATGATTAAAATATCTGCAAACATTCACTGGATCCAAAGAACACAGTTCTCCAGGTGTTTTCAATTCTATATTTGGTATGTTTTCATTTGCCTCTCGTAGAAATTCAAGTAATTCGTCCCTTGCATACTCAGCACAGCTAAGAGTGAGGAACCATGTAGGAGTTCCTAAGTTTCTTAGCATACATTTCAATTCTCCATGACAACGGAACCAATACTCATTGGTTCCACGTTGACATGCCATGAGATTGATTAGCTGAGATTCCAAAATACTATCTTGCAGATTAACTTTCTCCATAAAGTCCCTTGCACAAACATTTTGCAAATGAGCTCCACTTTTTAGCATATGATTAACTGCATAAGAAAGCCCAGACAAATCACTTTCAAACAGTAGATGAAACAAATATGGAATGCATTGACGAAACCTTGGATCTTCAGCATATAATCTTAGAGTCTGGTATTCAGCTGCAGGAATTTGAACTGGTCGATCATCATATCGTCCACCACGACCTGTTGGAAATAATTGTGGAAAACAACGAGCTTCCAAACGTTCTTCCCATACACTGATGGGACTTCCTTTTGCTGCTTTCATTTGAAACAAGATTTACAAAAGGGGGTGGTGATGAACAGAGTGTCTGAATTGAGCAGACCACTCTTACCCAGTCCAAAGATCAGGGCTTGATCCATCACCGTTATTTATCTCACTGCCCCATCCCAGCTCAGAACCTGGCTATATGCAAATCAGTCTGTCCCTGGCCCAGTGCATCATGGGAACAGGGCAGACTAAACTACCAAGCCAATTCTTCACCAGAAAGGAGACAAGCTACCGGGGACCGGTTTCTGGCATTTCAGCCGTTGTCGGCCCGGCTTGCTTGAATCCTGATGGTGCAGTGAGAAAGGGACTCATGTCTGAGTATACCCTGCCACACCTATAGTGGCAAAAACGATTCAGAAAAGGGGGTGGTGATGAACAGAGTGTCTGAATTAAGCGGACCACTCTTACCCAGTCCAAAGATCAGGGCTTGTTGTAAACATTTTTGTCCACCCTAAGCGTGGAAGGGTATTCTCAGATGTGAGACCCTTGCTCATTGCACCATCAGGATTCAAGCAAACCGGGCCGAAGACGGCTGTAATGCCAGAAACCGGTCCCCGGGAGCTTGTTTCTTTCCCAGTGTAAGAATTGGCTTTTGTAGTTTGGTTTGCCCTGTTCCCATCATGCACTGGGACAGGAACAGACTAATTTGCATACAGCCAGGTTCTGAAACTGGGATGGTGCAGTGAGCTAAAAAACGGTGTTGGATCTAGCCCTGATCTCTTGACTGGGTGAGAGCTTTCTGCTTAATTCAGAGACTCTGTCCCTCACCACCCCTTGTTGTAAACATTTTTGTCCACCCTAAGCGTGGAAGGGTATTCTCAGATGTGAGACCCTTGCTCATTGCACCATCAGGATTCAAGCAAACCGGGCCGAAGACGGCTGTAATGCCAGAAACCGGTCCCCGGGAGCTTGTTTCCTTCCCAGTGTAAGAATTGGCTTTTGTAGTTTGGTTTGCCCTGTTCCCATCATGCACTGGGACAGGAACAGACTAATTTGCATACAGCCAGGTTCTGAAACTGGGATGGTGCAGTGAGCTAAAAAACGGTGTTGGATCTAGCCCTGATCTCTTGACTGGGTGAGAGCTTTCTGCTTAATTCAGAGACTCTGTCCCTCACCACCCCTTGTTGTAAACATTTTTGTCCACCCTAAGCGTGGAAGGGTATTCTCAGATGTGAGACCCTTGCTCATTGCACCATCAGGATTCAAGCAAACCGGGCCGAAGACGGCTGTAATGCCAGAAACCGGTCCCCGGGAGCTTGTTTCCTTCCCAGTGTAAGAATTGGCTTTTGTAGTTTGGTTTGCCCTGTTCCCATCATGCACTGGGACAGGAACAGACTAATTTGCATACAGCCAGGTTCTGAAACTGGGATGGTGCAGTGAGCTAAAAAACGGTGTTGGATCTAGCCCTGATCTCTTGACTGGGTGAGAGCTTTCTGCTTAATTCAGAGACTCTGTCCCTCACCACCCCTTGTTGTAAACACTTCATTTGAAACAAGTCAGTTGCATTTCCCATTACTTCTTTGGAATGCAAAGGATGAACAGTATAATGTTCATATATTTCTTCACTTCTAGACACATCAACTTTTTCAATTTGACCAACTGAACAATCACTGTCTTCTTCTGTAGCTGTTTCCTCTGCTCCAACACTTACATCTTTGTAGTACTCATTGTTTTTCACCAAACACAAAGTTGCCTTTTTGACTTTTTTAACATCCACTAAATCTTGCCTGATTTTCTTACTCTTTGTCGGAACCCCATTAACTAGAATAACTATAGGATCTTCTTCTACTCTTTCTACACCAATTGTATCAATATTTTTCTTTACATCTAGAGGCAAATAAACAACTCTTCCCTTTAATCCTCTCTGTAAATCTGATGGAGGCAATTTCCCTGTCTTAGGCTCCATGCGTACAATAGCCTGAAAAGGATGGACACATTGAATCAAAATAGATTCATAAGTATTTAGATCCATCAATTCAGAAGGAATATCTATCAACTGAAGATTATTATGAACTGCTCTAGCAGGCATTCTATTTTCATTTAATTTTTTTAAACAACAATTACAAATACGCTGATCAAAACTCAAATCAAAAGAATTCTCCACCAACAAATAACTTACAAAATCCTTCCATTCACTATTATTTTCCAATTCACTTTTTGCATATAAATCAACTAACCTAGTCTAAATCTTATAATGAGTCCGTCTACAATACACACAAGTTAAATTAGGCCTTTCACTTGATTTCACCTTAAACTTGGTAATTTCCTTGTCAAACTTTTCTATACTTGAAATCTGTCCATTATCTTCCACATTACCATCCATTACTATATCTATTTCTACACTGTCCTCTTTGTTCCCAAAATAACAAAACTCAATTTCTTCACAAATAGTCTTCACATCCACTTCAGATCCATGCAAACGAGCACTGTTTAACTGTTTAAGCTTAAGTGCTGGACTTTTTGCATAATACAACTTTCTCACTAATTTCCTCACCTTATTATGATGCACTGCTAACATCCTAAAATGATGAAAAACACTCTGACATACTTTTCTAGAAAGACAAGCTAGTGAATGCCCATGCAAACCTGTGCTTTCTCTCACTCTGCAAGGATCTAACTCTTGCAAGTTCTTCATTTTTTGTTTGAGACTTTTCTTACTATATGTACGTAAGAAATTTCGAAGCAAATCGATTGAATCCTGTCGCACACTACAAATACTACTGCACTTCCATGTGTACACTGGACCCGTAGTACGCCTCCCTAAAACTTCATCAGCTAACACCTCTTCTGCATCTCTAGATACAAGTTTCTCTTTTTCCATCACACAACCATCTTTCACCTCATATGCTCGACCACTGGTGTCAACTGCATGCACCAAATCATTTTCCTGAAAGTAACTCCCTCATTAAAAAACGGCTCAGAACTTGAACTATGCATCCATTCACCAGAAAATACTTCACAAAAATTACTCCGATTAATAATTCTTTTCCATCTACTGTTTGATTTTAAAACATCAATTGCCTTATTAAGTATCCTAATTCTATTGATTACTAAAATAAATAATTTTTTCTTAACTTCAAAAGCCTGATCAACAATCTTTTCTACACTTTTCTTTTTCTTGTAAAAAGCAGCTCTCAGTTTACTTTTCCTATCATTTTTTAGCAAATTTAAAACTACCCTATTGCGAAACATTTGCCTACGAATGTCCTTAAATTGATTTACCCTTCTATTGCTATCCATTCTCTTCTCTCCTGCTCCAATCGAGACATTTTTTGTGGGCCTCTCCTTCCTTTTTAGATTTGCTGACTTTTTCTGAATATTCACATTAGCAATATCATTTCTTTTTCTACCACATATGTTGCGAAGAAAAGACTTAATTGGCTTACCAGAAGCTTTTCTGGTGTTTTTTAAAGTAGTTGTTGTAGAGGATTCCATAAATTCTGTTGTTGATGTTCTCCTTTTAAGTATGGCATTTTTGATAATTCTTTGCATTGAAGGCATTTTTGCTTGCTTTTCAGAAGCTGATTTGAATCTGTTGTTCTGAAAAAAAAACACATGAAAGACCACTATTAGCAAACAACAAAGTAATGTCAAAAAGCAAACAATATAAATAATAAATTGCAATATATTTAAGTTTGTACAACAGCAAACAAAGTCAGGGCCTTATTTATGAAAGCCTTGCGCCACCAGTGCGTCACTTATTACCCATGTTTAAAGTGATGCATCAGCTGCACAAGGCAATCATAAAAAAGGGCCAAATGAAAATACCAATCAATTGCACCCAAAAATCGTTTTTTGAATAACATTTAAGAAACACTGTGCAGAACCTATGTACAATCACTCAATATCAGCAAACAAAGTCAGAGCCTTATTTATGAAGGCCTTGCGCCACAAGAGTGTTACTTATTTCCTATGTATAAAGTGATGCACCAGTTGCATAAGGCAATCATAAATAAGGGCCAAATGAAAATACCATTCCTTTGCACCCAAAATCGTTTTTTGAAAACATTTAAAAAATACTGCGCAGAACCTATGTACAAGCACAGAATATCACTTTTGAAACGTCACTATTTCCCAAAATACAAATCCTCTATCTTTCAAATGTTGATATCAAGCATTATCAAAAATCCAAAAACAAATCAACAGCAAACATAGTCAGGGCCTTATTTATGAAGGCCTTGCGCCACCAGTGCGTCACTTATTACCCATGTTTAAAGTGATGCATCAGCTGCACAAGGCAATCATAAAAAAAAGGGCCAAATGAAAATAGCAATCAATTGCACCCAAAAAACGTTTTTTGAATAACATTTAAGAAACACTGCGCAGAACCTATGTACAACCACTCAATATCAGCAAACAAAGTCAGAGCCTTATTTATGAAGGCCTTGCACCACAAGAGTGTCACTTATTTCCCATGTATAAAGTGATGCACCAGTTGCATAAAGCAATCATAAATAAGGGCCAAATGAAAATACCATTCATTTGCACCCAAAATCGTTTTTTGAATAACATTTAAAAAACACTGCGCAGAACCTATGTACAAGCACAGAATATCACTTTTGAAACGTCACTGTTTCCCCAAATACAAATCCTCTATCTTTCAAATGTTGATATCAAGCATTATCAAAAATCCAAAAACAAATCAACAGCAAACAAAGTCAGGGCCTTATTTATGAAGGCCTTGCGCCACCAGTGCGTCACTTATTACCCATGTTTAAAGTGATGCATCAGCTGCACAAGGCAATCATAAAAAAGGGCCAAATGCAAATACCAATCAATTGCACCCAAAAATCGTTTTTTGAAAAACATTTAAGAAACACTGCGCAGAACCTATGTACAACCACTCAATATCAGCTTTGAAAGATCACTGTGTCCCAAAATACAAATCCACTATCTTGCATATGTTCATAATAAGTATTATCAAAAAGCAAATAACAAATCAACAGCCAACAAACTCAGGGCCTTATTTATGAAGGCCTTGCGCCACAAGAACGTCACTTATTTCCCATGTACAAAGTGATGCACCAGTTGCACAAGGCAATCATAAAAAGGGCCAAATGAAAATACCATTCATTTGCACCCAAAATCGTTTTTTGTATAACATTTTAGAAACACAACACAGGACTTATATACTAGCATACAATTTGACTTCTGAAACATAACTATCTGCTTCCAAATATTCTGGAAAGGGGCGACCATTCGGTCCCCCCGAACGTATGGCTGAGTACCACGAGCCCCCCGGGAAGCCATTTTTGGGCGGGAGGCGAGCCTCGGCTGGTATGCCCGAAGCGGCGTAGCCGGGGCGCGTTTTTTCCCGCCCTAGAGTGGGCTGGCCTAGACACTGACGCGGACGGCCACGCCCTAGGGGCAGGCAGGGGCGGGTTTTACGCCCGCCCTGAAGACGGATAAAAGGAGCAACAAGCCAAGAACGCATCCTCTTGTTCCTGTGCTCTGAAGCTGCACCCCCTCGCTGCACGTGAGCTCGAGACGGAACGAAGAGCCAATTTTGAAAGTGGTAATCTTTCTTGTTTGTCTTACAGATACTCTGTTGGAGAATGCCTAAGAAAGTTGGAAAGCGAATGACTACCGACCAGATGCTGCGTGTTCTTATGAAGGAGGTGACCGACCTAAAGAAACGAATGGCGGAGAAAGATGGGGAGGAGGGGCCGAAACGTCCGTTGGCTGGAGCAGCTCCGGGAGGAAAAGGCAAGAGGCCCAGAAGGGGAGCAGCTGGAGGAGACATCCCGGTCCCCTGTGCCCCTCTCCAAGAGCCAACTCCGGTACCGGCGGAGGGGAATCCGATTCCCGTGGTGGTCACCCCCGTGTCCGGGGAGGATATGCCGCCCGAGCTGGCAGCACAGTTAGCAGCGTGGTTGGGTAAAAATAACGAGGGCACCACGGCTGACGACGCACGGTTTTTGATGAGGCAACTACGGGAAACAAGGGAGGCGGCGAAGGCAGCATCGCCAGTTATCACGCCGGCCGCTGCAGGAGGAAAGCCACCTGGGACAGGCTCAGCCGCAGATGCAGCTTCTGGTTCAGGTAAGCGGCCATTGCCGATTGCGAGGGATGAGTCTGCCCCGTCACGCAGGGAAAAGTTGGGTCAACATGTCCCTCTAGCTATTAAGGAGAAGATATGGGCAGATGAGTATGTAAACATCTTCTCGTTGCTTACCGATCATTATGAGATGGAATATGTTAAGAGCCAAAAGGAGCTCATGCATCCGGGTGTTTGGCGCGCAAAGATGGCCGCCTTCAAGGTAAATGAAAACATTGGCAATTGGGGCAAGGCGTGGGGGATTTTTACATCCATCCTGGGCGAACGTAGGCCCGAATTGCTGTCTGAATTGCCGATTTATCAGTCACGGATCATGGGGTATTCTGTGTCACATGGGGGCAATCAGTGGTTCTGTTACGATAATATTTTCAGGAAAGCGAAAGAACACGATAAAAACTTAACTTGGGATTGTTACGATTCTGTGTCATGGTCAAAAATGGCGGATACTGGTATGTTGAATTTGCCATTGGTAGGGAGTAGTGTGGGGGAGTCCTCCCGCCAATATTCTGGGACCCCCTTTCGATCAGGCGCAAGTAACGAATACCACTCCAGGCCGAACGGCACCACAGGTAAAAAGGGGAGTTGTTGGAATTTTAACAGGGGAAAATGTACAAGGCCCCAGGGGACATGCAAATTTAGGCACGAATGTAGTGGGTGCGGGCAAGCGTCCCATCCTGAGTCCATGTGCAGAGCCAAAACGGGTGATAACGGGGCTAGAGGAGGCGCCAAACAGGTCTGAAATAGTCCGAGGGGCGCCTTTACCTACTCCGATTGATACCATGGCAATGATTCCTTGGCTCAGCGAATACCCGGATCACGCTTCCGCTGGGGTGTTGCGGAACGGGTTTTCATATGGTTTCCGCATCCCAGTGGGGGAGTTTCAGGGTTTAGCGAAATGTAAAAACCAAATTTCAGTCTTGCAGCACACGACCGTGGTACAGGAGAAGATTGGGAAAGAGGTGGCTCGAGGTCGAGTCGCCGGTCCGTTTAACGTGCCACCGGTTGCTAACTTTGTTTGTTCTCCTCTAGGGGTGGTCCCCAAGAACGACCCGGGTGAGTTTCGGCTGATACATAATTTGTCGGCCCCACGTGGTCTTTCCGTAAACGATGCGATAGACCCGGCTGTGTGTTCAGTATGGTATGCATCTTTCGATGAGGCCGTCGCCATATTGAATCGCCTAGGGCCCGGTGCGCTGATGGCGAAATCTGATATTGAGTCAGCGTTCCGGTTGCTCCCGGTACATCCAGACGATCAGCGTCTTCTTGGTTTCATGTTTCAGGGACACTATTACATGGATAGATGTATGCCAATGGGGTGCTCTATATCTTGTTCCTATTTCGAGCAGTTCAGTTGCTTCCTGCAATGGGTCTTCACAAGGAAGACGGGGTTTCATCAGGTTATGCATTATCTCGATGACTTTCTGTTTCTAGGGGCAGCCGGGGATCCGGAATGCGGTCAGGCTTTGAATGAATTTTGTGTCTTAATGAATGATTTTGGTGTGCCATTGGCACCCGGTAAGACGTTGGGTCCTTCGACTTGCCTCGAGTTTCTGGGGATCGAGCTCGACTCGGATGAGGGTTGTTTTCGTTTACCAAAAGAAAAAGTGCTAAGGTTCAGGGCATCCCTGGAGACGTGTATCAGTCAGTCTAAGGTTAAGTTGCAGCAATTACAACAATTGGTGGGACAGCTGAATTTTGCCCTGAGAGTAATACCGATGGCCCGCCCCTTTTCCCGCTCGATTGCTCAGGCCATGGTCGGCCTGAGGGAGGGTCATCATCGCACAAGGCTCTCGGCCGAGGTTCGCCAGGACATGCGCATTTGGTTGGCATTTCTGGCAGATTTCAATGGCCGAGTTGTCTGGAACAAACCGGCGGTGTCCTCCGAGGAGCTGGGGCTGTGGACAGATTCGGCAGGGAGCATTGGTTTTGGTGCCATCTTTGGCACACAATGGTCAGCTCAAAAATGGCCGTTATGGTGGCATGAGGGTGGGTTGACGAGTAACATTGCTTTTCTTGAACTTTTCCCCATTCTGGTGGCCCTAAAAACTTGGCCCGAGGGGTTTAGAGATCACTCTGTGGTATTCTGGTCTGATAATATGACCGTGGTTGAGTGTATCAATAGCCAGGCGGCACGATGCAAATGGATCCTGAGGCTGCTCAAAGAAATTGTCTTGTTGTGTATGCAATTGAATGTCCTATTTAAGGCAAGACATGTGCCGGGGGTGATGAACCAAGCGGCTGATGCGCTTTCTCGTTTCCGTATGCAGGCCTTCGGGGGTTTTCTGCCCACAGCGGACCCGGTGGCGGCACCCTTCCCCGAAGCTCTCTGGTCTCTCGGTGCCCCGAACTACGAAACCTCGTGGGAGAGAGTTTAGCACCCAGGACAAGGAAGGCATATGAAGGGGCGTTCCGTTCCTATTTGGCCTTTTTGGGGACTGCTGGAGGGGAGCTTTGGGGCCAGGAGGAGGGGGTAGTAAATTTCCTGCTGTCTTTACATCAGGCAGGCAAATCTGTGGCTACTGCCCAGAGGCATCGGGCAGCCATTTCCTTTGTGGCAAGGGCTTATGGGATCCAGGACCCGACAGCGTCTTTCGTTGTACAAAAAGCGCTACGTGGGTGGCAACGCCTTGAGGGTCGCAGAGTAGATGAAAGGCGCCCGATAGGTCTGGATAGGCTGGCCCTGTTATTATCTGTACTCCCTTCAACGTGTTCATCCCAGTATGAAACTGTGTTATTCCGAGCTGCTTTTGCGCTGGCATTCCATGGGGCTATGCGGGTAAGTGAACTAGTGGCGAGGAACAAGCGGGATGTGACAGGGGGACTGTGCCGAGAGCACGTTCAGGTCAGAGGGGAGACAATGTCCATCTCGTTTGTCAGGTCCAAGACCGACCAGGGTGCGAGGGGGGACTGCATAATCATACAAAGGGTTCCCGGGTCCTCCATGTGCCCGGTAAGTTGCGTAGAGGAATATTTAGCGCGAAGGGTGGCATCATGGGGGGGGACCTTGTTGAGACACGCTGACACCACCCCACTGACGAGGTTTCAGTTTCAGCGGGTGCTTGCGATGTCTATTTCCGCTGCGGGCTTGAACCCCAGCGAGTTTGGGACCCATTGCTTTCGGATAGGGGCTGCTACAGAGGCTACAGCCAGGGGTCTGAATGCCGAACAAGTTAAACGTGTGGGGCGTTGGTCCTCGAACTGTTATAAAAGGTATGTGCGGTTGCACATGTTGTGAAGCTGTAATGATGTACTCACGCTTCTTGTTTTTGTTTGGTTTTCAGTTGCGCAAGCCTACGAGGCGGGGCGGACTGTGCAGTCGACCCAACACCGGGTCAGCGGTCAGACATCCCCGGCTGTGAAAAAGGAGGTGTGGGTCGTGGGCCACTCATACGTGAGGCGGGCCGCGGACGTATTCAAAGCAGGTGACATGATTCACGTGGCTGGGGAATACGGGTACAGTGTGTCCTTCTACGGAAAGGGCGGGCTCTGTATTGACCAGTTTCAATCATTTTTTGAGGGTTTGTTAGGGCGGACGAGGTCACCGCCGGCTATAGTCATAGTACATCTTGGGGGCAACGATTTGGTGTCCACTGGTAGACGACTACTTCTTGAGGCAATGCTTTCCACTGTAAGTTGGTTAGCGAGAAGAGTTCCAGGGTGCACGATCGCATGGTCCCATATGATCCCGCGAAAAGTATGGCGGGGGGCTCTTTCAGTTGCCGCTCTGAATCATTCAGTAAGGAAGATTAATAATAAAGTGAGTCGATTGTTCCGTTCAAGTACACTGCATTCTATTTCGCATGGTTGTATTAAAGGGGACAGTATGTATTCGGGTGATGGTGTTCATTTGTCCCGGGTGGGGAACGAGTTACTCATAGGAGACCTGATAGCTTGGCTGGGGACTTTAAGACATGACCTTTAGGTAGGAGTGTGTGGGGGGTCCGGATAGCCGGTCAACTATCCGGCCTGTGGCGGTAAGGTCATGATCGGTGAGCACTAATTGGTAGATCCCTATGAGTGGGCGTCACCCATTACGGATGGGAGCGCTCGAGGGAGGTGGCCATTGGCCCCTCAACGGGTAGGCGGTCCCTTCTAAGGATGGGACGCCGAAAGGAAAGGAAAGGCGGTCAAGGCCCCTTCCTGGGTAGGAGGGGCTACAGCCCCCTCCTGGGGAATTTCCCGGGGCCAGGATATCTGCGACGGCAGATGTGGTAAGTTGTGTGGGGTTTGGGAGGGGGTCTACGCTACCTTCTAGATACCTCACACGAGTCCTCGGACGACCTTTAAGTGGCGCCGAGTTTATTGGGGCCCCCGTCAAGTCAAGGGAAATTGGTAGTTGCACTTGAGGTACACCTCTGTGCGGTCGCCCCTCATAAGTGGGGGGGATATTTCTGGTTTAGGGATCTTGACACCGGTTACGACCTTGCCGTTGGCCCTTAAACGTTAGGATGTACAATTTCAAAATTTCAAGTTAATGTTTTGTAGAATGTTAGTTCGGCTAGGAGAACCTTTGTATTAGAGAATATGTTATGGTTAGCCAAACATCGCAATGTGGTAATGAAATTGTACATAATATGAAACTGTTATTTTAATGTTTTAATTTTGTTTCATATTTTAATAAATACGGCCGGGAGGGTCACTCCCTCCCGTCTTCCAAAAGTTCAGAACTGTTTCCGGTTTCCCATCCTTGGGGAGTGTGTTGAGAGGGGGTGGCGGGTATCTCGGCCATATGGAAAGGGGCGACCATTCGGTCCCCCCGAACGTATGGCTGAGTACCACGAGCCCCCCGGGAAGCCATTTTTGGGCGGGAGGCGAGCCTCGGCTGGTATGCCCGAAGCGGCGTAGCCGGGGCGCGTTTTTTCCCGCCCTAGAGTGGGCTGGCCTAGACACTGACGCGGACGGCCACGCCCTAGGGGCAGGCAGGGGCGGGTTTTACGCCCGCCCTGAAGACGGATAAAAGGAGCAACAAGCCAAGAACGCATCCTCTTGTTCCTGTGCTCTGAAGCTGCACCCCCTCGCTGCACGTGAGCTCGAGATGGAACGAAGAGCCAATTTTGACCCACCCACCAGCCCCTGAGGACAGCCAGTTGTTTTGAATAAAGTTTTGATGTGGTGATTCTATTTCTTGCAGGTGATGGTGATTGTCGTATTATTTTGAGTATGCAATAAAGAATGGTCAGCTACAGTATGTTTTGTGAATAAAGTAATTCTGCACTAGTAATGATCAGTGATCATACGTGAAATGTTTATGGTTGTTGGTAATTGAGTGATTTTAGTTAAAATTGTCGTATTTATTTTTTGGTCGGGCGGTAAGGTCATGATCGGTGAGCACTAATTGGTAGATCCCTATGAGTGGGCGTCACCCATTACGGATGGGAGCGCTCGAGGGAGGTGGCCATTGGCCCCTCAACTGGTAGGCGGTCCCTTCTAAGGATGGGACGCCAAAAGGAAAGGAAAGGCGGTCAAGGCCCCTTCCTGGGTAGGAGGGGCTACAGCCCCCTCCTGGGGAATTTCCCAGGGCCAGGATATCTGCGACGGCAGATGTGGTAAGTTGTGTGGGGTTTGGGAGGGGGTCTACGCTACCTTCTAGATACCTCACACGAGTCCTCGGACGACCTTTAAGTGGCGCCGAGTTTATTGGGGCCCCCGTCAAGTCAAGGGAAATTGGTAGTTGCACTTGAGGTACACCTCTGTGCGGTCGCCCCTCATAAGTGGGGGGGATATTTCTGGTTTAGGGATCTTGACACCGGTTACGACCTTGCCGTTGGCCCTTAAACGTTAGGATGTACAATTTCAAAATTTCAAGTTAATGTTTTGTAGAATGTTAGTTCGGCTAGGAGAACCTTTGTATTAGAGAATATGTTAAGGTTAGCCAAACATCGCAATGTGGTAATGAAATTGTACATAATATGAAACTGTTATTTTAATGTTTTAATTTTGTTTCATATTTTAATAAATACGGCCGGGAGGGTCACTCCCTCCCGTCTTCCAAAAGTTCAGAACTGTTTCCGGTTTCCCATCCTTGGGGAGTGTGTTGAGAGGGGGTGGCGGGTATCTCGGCCATATCCATAGAGCAAACAAGTCTCTATCAAAATTAAATAAATCATTACTTACCTTTACAAATGCTTTGGGAGATTGAAAACAGTGTCAGACACACACACCAATTTCTCTTTAGCAGAGCAAAACGTGTGCACTCAATACACTGAAACCAAGACTGGCATAGAAAATCTCTAACTTTGTACACATATGCCTTAATTCAACCAATCAAAAGTCTTCCCTCACTATTTTCAAACCAACACCCTTCCCCCTCTCAGATCTTTCTATCTGTTACCATAGCAACACCCTCCTAACTGAACTCTCAGGTTCAAAAGTTTATTGTACAATGTTGCAAATTAACTCAGCAAGGATGTTTGACCTCTCAATACACCAGCTTATCCAGGGTATTTTTGCTTTTAGTGACTTTTTTTAACCATTCAAATTGCTTCTTTCACACAACACAACCATGCACCCTAACTTTCAGTTTTCAACTATCTGAATCCACCAATCATTGCTTGTGATTCAAGAGCAGTGAAACTCCACAATTATTTTTTTGTAAACTCCTACTGTTCCAACTGCCATTTCATTCCTACACTTCATCTGACTGCACCAGAACCTTCTCACATCATGTATTCTGTATGGATTATAGGACATAGCTACATCCACTGGGCTCAAAGGTATGCAGCAAGCAGAAATTATCACAACCTTGATTTATCAAATGTGGAAATCAAGTGGATTGGCCAGAGAGGATTAAAATGTCATCAATTGATACCATTGGTGAAAACCTTTTTGCATCTGCCAAGCCCTGACCTCTTAATAGTGCACTGTGGTGGAAATGATTTGGGCACTATGACTGGGGTTGGTCTGGAAATGCTCTTAAAGGACACCTTTCATCAATTGATGACACTTTTTCCACAAACTGCCTTGGTATACTCAAATATATGCCAAAGACAGAAATGGAACTGGTCCAACCAATTTTGTCCACAATTTGAGAAAGCACGGAAACATGTGAATAAATCTGTTTCTGCTTACATGAGAGACGGTGGAATGGGTTCAATATACAATAACAACTTGCGTTACAACATGCAAGACATCTACAGAGGAGATGGTGTGCACTTCTCAGATGAGGGAAATAGAATATTCCTCCTGAATTTAAGACTGTGCATTGGAACCTACTTGTAGGTACCTAACTCAACGACAGAACCCAAAAGCTCTTTTCAGAGCTACCCTACCTCTGATCATTCAAAACGTTTATCTTTTTCTAACTTTTTTCACTATTTTTCACCAAAGTACGCTTCCCGGTGCGCGTACCGGGCGCTTCCCCCGCGAAAAATTAAAGATTTTTTTTTTTACGTTTATGAGCCTCCTAAGCCCCCCTCAGAAAACTAGAGGGTCAAGAAGTCTCTACTGTGCCCCCTTCTAGCCATACCGAACATTCTTTGCCCTCCATCTTGTGTCTCGATTGTACCGAAACACAAAATGGAGGACTTCCGTTACGCTGCCGGTGCGCGTACCGGAGCGCGCACCTGTGAGCACTCCATAAAAAAAGGTGGGAAAGTAATTTTCAGAAAAACCACTGGAGACACTTTCATCAAATATAGAATAAGCCTTACTACATAGCAGTCCCTACCATTTGCCCAAATTTGGTGGAATTCCATTGAGACATTTAGGCTACAGACCTGTCTAAATATCCTGAGGTAAATTACATGACAAAAACACATATGAAATGTTAGAATTTACAATTTACAAAGTTTCTTTCATTTTCTACGATTATTTCCTGACATTTGATTGGTTATGTACAAAAATATATATAAAAGAAGAGAGGGAAACACAGCCATTTTGACTACTGCTTCCAGAAGTACATTTGAAAACAAATAACACTGACAACTTCAACTGATTTCTCCAAGGTAAGTTGTTATTTTGGAAAGTGAAGTATGTTGTACACTTTAAGTTAATTTGAGAAAAAATATTCTGTTAGTTATATACTATCCCTCTGTAATAGTTATAGATTGAGATAGACTTCTCTGTAATAGTTATGGATTGAGTTAGGCTTCTCTGGTATAATTATGAATTTACTTAGGCTTAATCACATGCACTTTTTAATAACTCTACTTCCTGCCTGAAATCATACACTGCCCAAAAATTACTTGACTGTTAAAAACTCAAAAGTACCTGTCTAAACTTAAACCCAACAGTACCCTAACTCTACTAATATAGTTAATTTTTATGCAATTTTCAGAAAGAAAATGGAAGGAGAAAAACAAGCAAATGTTACTTCTATCGAAGTAAAGGTGGAAAATCCAGAAGAGCAAAAAGATAAAGTTGATTTCATGGATGACTCTTTGGATCAACAGTTTATAGAATGTTTGGAACAAATGGAATCATGTACTTATAATTATGAGGAAATACCGGACAATATTATGTTACAAGTTTTAAATAAATTATGAAAAATAATCAGAGGAATAAATTTATATTTAATAATTTTAAATTGTTTGAGACAATATTCATTTTTATATGTAATTCATAAAGTATTACCAAAATAATTATATTATAAAATGAGACTTATAGTATACTGTGCAACTTTTTTTCTGTTACATAGTAAGTTTACTCATAGTTACTACCTTTCTCCCACTATATTATCTCCTATGTATATTTTACACCTCTTTTTCATCATAAGGGATCAGGATAGACTACTCATGATCCCCTAGAAATTCTCAGGGAGTGCTTAAAAGATCTGTTTCTGCTTTCCAGACAGGCTATGTTATGGATTCCATATACCACAAAAACTTCAATAACAACATGCAATATATCTACAGAGGAGGTAGTGTAAATTAAATTTAAGTCTCTGCATTGGTACCTACAATGTAGGTACGTACATAAAATAAAAAAAAACAAAAAAACAATTAATAAACATAAAAAAATGTAAGTGATTTTTTTCCCATAGTACGCTCCCCGGTGCGCTCCCCGGTGCGCGTACCGGGCGCTTTCCCCGCGAAAATCGAAAAAAAAAAAATTTGAGACCCCGCGGGGCCCTTTAATGGCCCCCACATCAAACCTAGGGGGACAGGGGGTGTCTACTCTGCCCCTTTATGGTCTTTTACCCCTTTGTTTTGGCCACCTCTCATGTCTCGATCCTACCGAGACACAAGATGGCGGCCGCTCCGGACTGTTTAGAATGTTTACAGACAACCGACAGCCAATCAGCTTTCCGTGCGCAAGTCGCGTGGCGCGCCCGGTGCGCTCCCCGGTGCGCGTACAGGGGCGCGGCTATAGATATATAGATATATATATTTTTTTTAACCTAAACTACTCAAAATCCACTGGAGCACATATCTTGAGACATAGCAAAGGCACATCGGGCTACCAGTCCCTACAATTTTGCCAAGTTTGGTGTAAATCCATTCAGCCGTTCGGGCTAAAAGTGAAATCGACCGCCCTATGGAAATTAACATGGGGAAAATGCGTTTTGGGACCCCCCTTTTATCTCAGCCCCCGCTTGACAGATTCGTCAACCGGTGCCAAAGTTATTCCAAATAGAATTTTGAGATTTAACATTGAAAAAAATCCTAACTATAACTACCTACTGGCGACCGCCAGTAGGTAATATATATAAATATATATATATATATATTACCTACTGGCGGTCGCCAGTAGGTATATATAGTTAGGATTTTTTCCCTATGGGATTTCTGAAAATTCTATGCCTAATAACTTTGGCGTTTGTGGACAGAATCGGCTGAAATTTTCAGGAAAATGGCACATTTTGTTTCTGAGCAGCTCCTGGAAATTTGGGGGGGGTTCGTCAAGGGGGGGCCGAGAAAAAAGGGGGGTCCCAAAACGCGTTTTTCCCATGTTAATTTCCATAGGGCGGTTGGACTCACTTTTAGCCCGAACGGCTGAATGGATTTTCACGAAACTTGGCAAAATTGTAGGGACTGTTAGCCCGATGTGCCTTTGCTAGGTCTCAATATATGTGCTTCAGTGGATTTTGAGAAATTAACGTTTAAATCAAGATATATATCTGTAACAGCGCTCCGGGCAGCGATCCGGTTAGCGAACCTTTCGCGTATCGGAACTTTGCGATGCGAAGCTGATTGGCCCTCCGGTGTCTGTCAACATTCTAAACAGTTCGGAGCGGCCGCCATCTTGTCTCTCGGTAGGATCGAGAGACAAGAGGAGGCCAAAACAAAGGGGGAAATTACCATAAGGGGGCATAGTAGATCCTCGTTGACCCCCTAGGTTTTATGTGGAGGTTTTAAAAGGGCCTAGGAGGGTCCAAAAAAAAAAAAAAAATTTTTTTTTTGCGTGGTAAGCGCCAAGTTCGCGAACCGGAAAGCGTTCTGGGCAGCGAACTTTATGGATAAAAGAATGAAAGACTTTTCTAATACTGTATGTTAATTATTTGTTGGTTTTGTTGATTATTTTTTAATTTTTTTATTTTTTAAGCAATTATTTATTATTGTGATTGTGTTTCAAAATTTAATAACATTTCTAACATTTAACTAGTTTATGAATTACATATAAAAATGATTAAAGACTCAAACAATTTTTTAATATTACATACAATTTTATTTTTCGGATTGTTTTTCAAAATTTAATACAACGTCTAGCATTTCACTGTCTGATATGTGTTCTTGTTCAGTGAACATAAGTTCCAACATTTGACCGTCATCATAATGCAGTAAATGATCCACAGATTCTACACATTGAACTAATTCATGGTCCCGTGATTCATCCATGAAATTTGAGTCATCATTGTCCTCAATAACTTTTTCTGTGTTGTTCTCCAGAACAATTTCGAAGGAAACATTTTGCTCACCTTCCATTTTATTGCTGTAATTTGCATAAAAAATAAATATATCAGTAGAGATAGGGCACTGTTGGGTTTAAGTTCAGACAGGCACTTGTGAGTTTATAACAGAGAAGTAATCTATGGGCACTGTATGGTTTCAGGCGTGAAGTAGTACTATTAAAAAGTGCCTGTGAAGAAGCCTAAGTAAATTCATAATTATACCACAGAAACCTAAATCAGTCCATAATTATAATAAAGAAGCCTTTCTCAATGTCTAACTCTTACAGAGGGATAGTATATAACTATCTGAAAAAGTTTACCATATTTACTTATAGTGCACAATATACTTCAGTTTTAAAAATAACAACTTACCTTTAGAAACAAGTTGATGTTATTGGTGATATTCTAAATGATATATACAACAACAAGTAGTAGTCAAAATGGCTGTGTTTCCTTCTCTTCCTTTATATATATTCAGGTATATAACCAATCAAATGTCAGGTAATAAAAGTAGAAAATGAAAGTAACATTTTCATTGGTTGTCAATTCCAACACTTCAGATGTGTTTTGTGAAGTAATTTACCTCACGGTACTTAGAGAGGTCTACAGGCTTCATGGCTAAATGGAATTTCAATCAAATTTGTGAAAATGAAAGGGATTGTTATGTAGTATGAGCTAATCTATATTTGTTGAGAGTGACTCTAGTCGTTTTTCTGTAAATTACTTTCCCACCTTTTTTTTGGACCGCTTTCCGGGAAGCGGCCCGGTTCGCGAACCTTAAGCGTCACGGGAGTCCACCATTTTGTGTTTCGGTCGCATTAAGATACAAGATGGAGGACAAATAATGTTTAGAATGGGTAGAAGGGGTCATGGTAGACTTACCTTGACCCTCTAGGTTTTCTGAGGGTGGCTGAGGAGGTTTATATGTGCGGAAAAAAACATTTTTTTTAAAAATTCCGCGAGGTTAGCTTTCGGTTCGCGGACCGGGTAGCGCCCCGGGGAGCGAATTTTGTGGAAAATTAATGAAAAAAGTTAGAAAAAAATAATAATTGTGAGTGATCAGATGAAGGGTAGCTCTGAGAAGAGCTTTTGGGTTTATGGTACATTTAGGTACTTATAAGTAGGTACCAATGCACAGTCTTAAATTCAGAATGAAAATTCTGTTGCCCTCATCTGAGAAGTGAACTCCATCTCCTCTGTAGATATCTTGCATGTAGTAACGCAAGTTATTGTTGTACAGAGAGCCCATTCCATGGTCTCTCATGAAAGCTGAAACAGATTTGTTTACATGCTTCCTCGCTTTCTCAATTTGTGGACAAAATTGGTTGGACCACCTCCATTTCTGTCTTTGGCATATATTGGAATATACCAAGGCAGTTTGAGGAAAAAGTGCCATTAATTGCTCAAAGGTGTCCTTTAAAAGCATTTCCAGACCTACCCCTGTCAAAGTGCCCAAATCATTACCTCCACAGTGCACAATTAACAGGTCAGGTTTTGGCAAATGCATAAAGGTTTTCACCAATGGTATCAATTGGTGACATTTTAATCCTCTTTGGCCCAACCACTTAATTTCCACATCTTGTAAATTGAGGTTAGGTAAATTTCTGTTTTCAGCATACCTTTGAGCCCAGTGGATGTAACTATGTCCAACAATCCAGACCTTAAACATGGTGGGAGAAGGTTGTTCTGCAGTCAGATGAAGTGTGGTAATGAAAGGGCAGTTGAAACAGTAGGAGTTTGTAAAGAAAAAAACCTGTGGTTTTCAATGCTAATGAATCATTAGCAGTGATTGGTGCATTTCCATTTCTGAAAACAGAAAGTTAGGGTGCATGGATGTGTTCTTTGAAAGATGTAATTTGAATGGTCAAGGAAGAAACATTTAATGAAAGATTGCACTGGATACGCAGGTGCACTGAGAGTTCAGAGTTCAATTGAAACATTGTTGTGTGAATTTGCAAACATGAGAGGTCTTCCAGGAGGTGGTTGCTATGGAAACAAGGCAGACAGGGCAGAGGGGGGAAGGGTTTTGATTTGAAAAAAGTGAGGGAAGAGGTATGATTGGCTAATATGAGAGATATGTGAAATGAATATCTGTATTTCTGTGCTTTCAATAGCTGCAGCCTTTGGAGTGCATCCTTTTTCTTCTGCTGAAGACAATTTGGTGTATTTCTTAGACTGTTTTGAAAACTCAAAAAATATTTGCTAAGGTGAGAAAAAATGTATTTAATTTAGATAGAGAATAGTATGATTTAAGGAGAAAATGATGAAGAAAGCTGTGTTTTTAAAATGTGGTTTTGTCTCTAGTGATATAGTAATAGAATTAGTTTCATAGAGAAATTGTAACTGCATATTTGGTGTAACATTCTGGCATGCAGTAACACAAGTTATTGTGGTACATGGAGCCCATTCCATGGTCTGTTATGTAAGCTGAAACAGATATGTTGCTTTTAAAAACGATTTAAGAAATCAATTACATTTCTGGATATGTACTGCTAGAGCTTCATAGGTTGTTTTGAGCCATATTTATAAGGTATTTGAGTGTCTAAGATGTTATGTTTTCCTTTTAAAATGTAAAGTGTTCCTCATGGGGCAAGTGTCTTGTAAATACGCTCCCACTTGTGCTTGGCAAATTTAGATTTTGATTATGGGAGTTACCTAGCCATGTTAATAGTGTCCCAGAAATGGTGCTAGGGAATTGCAGAAAACACTTTCATGTGTCTCAATGACATTTTTAGTCATTTCTTCATGAATGCAGGTATACAATTGATTTATATGCTGTGTTTAAAAACGAATTTTGAAATCAATTAAATTTCAGGATATGTACTGTTAGAGCTTCATAGGTTGTTTGGGGTCATATTTAGAAGGCATTTTAGTGTCTTTGATGTTATTTTTCCCTTTTTAAATGGAAAGCGTTCCTCATGGGGCCCTGAGCAGTTCTTAGCCATGTTATTTAATAGGAAGTGGATAACATGGCTAAGAGCATTTGCTGGAAAATGCATGAATATCGCTGACTTTTCTGCGATGTTATGTTTACCTTTTTAAATGGAAAGCGTTCCTCTTGGGGCAAGTGTCTTGTAAATACGCTCCCACTTGCGCTTGGCAAATTTAGATTTTGATTATGGGAGTTACCTAGCCATGTTAATAGTGTCTCAAAAATGGTGCTAGGGCATTCCAGAAAACACTTTCATGTGTCTCAAGGACATTTTTAGTCATTTGTTCATGAATGCAGGTATACAATTGATTTATATGCTGTGTTTAAAAACGAATTTTGAAATCAATTAAATTTCAGGATATGTACTGTTAGAGCTTCATAGGTTGTTTGGGGTCATATTTAGAAGGCATTTTAGTGTCTTTGATGTTATTTTTCCCTTTTTAAATGGAAAGCGTTCCTCATGGGGCCCTGAGCAGTTCTTAGCCATGTTATTTAATAGGAAGTGGATAACATGGCTAAGAGCATTTGCTGGAAAATGCATGAATATCGCTGACTTTTCTGCGATATTCATGTATTGCGGCCGTTTTTTTTCGCATTTGCGAGCAGTTCTTAGCCATGTTATCCAATGGGAGGTGGATAACATGGCTAAGAGCATTTGCTGGATAATGCATGAATATCGTTGACTTTTCAGCGATATTCATGCATTGCGGCTGTTTTTAATCGCATTTGTGATAAACAATTACATTTCTTGATATGTACTTTTAGAGCTTCATAGGTTGTTTGGGGCCATATTTAGAAGGCATTTTAGTGTCTTTGATGTTATGTTTACCTTTTTAAATGGAAAGCGTTCCTCTTGGGGCAAGTGTCTTGTAAATACGCTCCCACTTGCGTTTGGCAAATTTAGATTTTGATTATGGGAGTTACCTAGCCATGTTAATAGTGTCTCAAAAATGGTGCTAGGGCATTCCAGAAAACACTTTCATGTGTCTCAAGGACATTTTTAGTCATTTCTTCATGAATGCAGGTATACAATTGATTTATATGCTGTGTTTAAAAACGAATTTTGAAATCAATTAAATTTCAGGATATGTACTGTTAGAGCTTCATAGGTTGTTTGGGGTCATATTTAGAAGGCATTTTAGTGTCTTTGATGTTATTTTTCCCTTTTTAAATGGAAAGCGTTCCTCATGGGGCCCTGAGCAGTTCTTAGCCATGTTATTTAATAGGAAGTGGATAACATGGCTAAGAGCATTTGCTGGAAAATGCATGAATATCGCTGACTTTTCTGCGATGTTATGTTTACCTTTTTAAATGGAAAGCGTTCCTCTTGGGGCAAGTGTCTTGTAAATACGCTCCCACTTGCGCTTGGCAAATTTAGATTTTGATTATGGGAGTTACCTAGCCATGTTAATAGTGTCTCAAAAATGGTGCTAGGGCATTCCAGAAAACACTTTCATGTGTCTCAAGGACATTTTTAGTGATTTCTTCATGAATGCAGGTATACAATTGATTTATATGCTGTGTTTAAAAACGAATTTTGAAATCAATTAAATTTCAGGATATGTACTGTTAGAGCTTCATAGGTTGTTTGGGGTCATATTTAGAAGGCATTTTAGTGTCTTTGATGTTATTTTTCCCTTTTTAAATGGAAAGCGTTCCTCATGGGGCCCTGAGCAGTTCTTAGCCATGTTATTTAATAGGAAGTGGATAACATGGCTAAGAGCATTTGCTGGAAAATGCATGAATATCGCTGACTTTTCTGCGATATTCATGTATTGCGGCCGTTTTTTTTCGCATTTGCGAGCAGTTCTTAGCCATGTTATCCAATGGGAGGTGGATAACATGGCTAAGAGCATTTGCTTCAAAGGTTGTTTGGGGTTATACACCATTTTTGGGAAATTATTAACATGCCTGTCTAACTCCCATAATCAAAATCTAAATTTGCCAACCGCAGGTGGGAGCGTATTTACAATAAATTTGCACCATGAAGAACGTAAAATAGCATACTAGACAATCAAATGCCTTATAAATATGACCCAAAACATCTTATGAAGCACTAGTAGTGCATATTTCCAGAAATGTATTGGTTTTCATTTAATGATTTACTTCATTGGTAGGCCTTCACATGTTTTTTTACCTTGGTTTTTTTCAGTGATAATCTTATCTGCAACCATGTGTTGGCCTCACCTCAAATAAACAAAACAGGTGATGGACTGAATGTGGATCAATGACACACATTCACCCCAGTCTAAAGATCTGGGCCTAAACAAATCTTTAGATAGGCTACATCTTATCGTCATCCTGAATTAATGATTTAAAATATTAGGGAGTGATTTATGAGTGTTGTATGCCTGTTTTGTACCATTGAGTGTCATTTTTGTGATGCAGTGCTGGTGGAAAATATTTGCTATGTTAAATAATTAGTACGGCATTAAGTTTTAGATGACTGTTATTTATTTACTGTTTGGTAATAGTGGTTAATAACATTTTATATTATATTTTTCCACAGATTCAACTGCAGATTCTTTCATAGTTTGTAAAATGCCTTCCAAAAGTAGAATAAGAAAGGCTAGAAAACGTCAAAGACAGCAGGATGATGTTTTATTGCAGCAGTCCTCTTCCCCAAATACTTGTCAAAACACCAAGAAAGGTCCGGGTAAGAGCACGAAATCATTCTTAAGAAATATTTGTAGTAAAAAAAGTTTTGCTCAAAAAAATGTTTCAGTTCACAAAAAGAAAAGTAATTTAAATGGAAAGGAGAGACCCATCACAAATGTTACTGGTAGAGGAAGAGATAACTCTGTGCATGATAGTAGAAGGAAACAACAGCTTAGGGACATTCGAAATCGAATGTTCCGTAATAGGATATTAGTTAATTTATTGAAAAATATTAAAAAGAAAGGCCAACAGAAAGCGGCATTTTATAAGAAGAAGAAAAATGTAGAGAAAATTATTGATCATGCTTTTGAAATTAAGCGAAAGTTGTTTATTTTGGTAATCAATAGAATTAGGAAACTAAGCAAGGTAATTTCTGATTTCAAAACAAAAAGTAGATGGAAGAGAGTAGTAAATCGTACTAACTTTTGTGAAGTTTTTTCTGGAGAATGGATGCATAGTTCAAGTTCTGAGGCATTTTTTAATGAGGAGACTTATTTTCAGGATAATGATTTGGTGCATGCAGTTGACATCAGTGGTCGAGCTTATGAAGTGAAGGATGGTTGTCCAGTTGAAAAAGAACAACTTGTGACAACAGAGACAGAAGAGGCGCTAAGTGATGAGGTTTTAGGAAGACGTCCTAAGGGTCCTGTGTACATTTGGAAGTGTAGTTCTATTTGCAGTGTGCGACAGGTTTCCATCAATTTGCTTTCTGATTTTATACGGACATTTAATAAGAAAAGTTTGAAGCAGAAAATGAAGTTGTTGCAAGATTTAGATCCTTGCAGAGTGAGACAAATGACAGGTTTGCGTGGTCATTCACTGGCTTGTCTTTCCAGGAGAGTATGCCAGAGTGTTTTTCATCATTTCAGGATGCTAGCAGTGCATCATAATAAAGTGAGAAAATTAGTGAGAATGTTGTATTATGCTAAGAGTCCAGCAATTATGCTTAAACAATTATGTGCTGCTCTTTTGCATGGTTCTGAAATAGATGTGAAGAATATTTGTGAAGAAATTGAGTTTTGTTACTTTGGTAGTAAAGATGAGAATGTTCAAATTGACCCTGTAGTAGAGGGTAATGTGGAAGATAATGTACAGGTTTCCAGTACAGATAATTTTCAGAAGGAAATTGCCACGTTTCAGATGAAATCAAGTGAGAGGCCTAATTTCACTTGTTTATGTTGTCGACGCACTTATTATAAGAATCAGACTAAGGTAGTGGATTTATATGCAAAAAGTGAAAGGGAAAATAATAGTGAATGGAAGGATTTTGCCACATACTTGATGGTAGAGAATTATTTTGATTTGGGATCGGATCAACGTGTGTGTACTTATTGTTGTAATAAATTAAACCAAAACCAGATGCCTGCTAGGGCAGTTCATAATAATCTGGAATTGGTTGAGATTCCTTCTGAATTGAAGGATTTAAATACTTATGAATCTATTTTGATTCAAAGTATCCATCCCTTTCAGGCTATTGTAAGAATGGAGCCAAAGACAGGGAAGTTGCCTCCAGCAGATTTACAGAGAGGATTAAAGGGAAGAGTTGTTTATTTGCCTCTAGATTTGAACAAAAACATTAACACAATTGGAATAGAAAAAGTGGAAGAGGAACCTCTGGTTATCTTGGTTAATGGGGTTCCGACAAAGAATAAGAAAATATGGCAAGATTTAGTGGATGTTAGGAAAGTCAAAAAGGCAACAGTGTATTTGAAGAAAAATAATAAGTACTATAAGAATGTATATGTTGCAGAAGAGGAAGTAAGTGATGAAGAGGATAGCGATTTGTGTGCTGGCCAAATTGAGAAAGTAGAGACCTCTAAAAGTGAAGAAATATATGAACATTATAGTGTTCATCCTTTGCATTCCAAGGAAGTCATGGGGAATGCTATTGAGTTGTTTCAAATGAAACAAGCCAAAGGGAGTCCCATTAGTGTTTGGGAGGAAAGTTTGGAAGCTCGGTGTTTCCCACAGCTATTTCCCACAGGTCAAGGAGGAAGATATGATGAGCGACCTCATCAAATTCCTGCGTCTGAATACCGGACTTTACGATTGTATGCAGAAGATCCTAGGTTTCGGCAATGCATTCCCTATTTGTTTCATCTCCTGTTTGAAAGCGATCTGTCTGGACTGTCATATGCAGTGAACCACATCTTAAAAAGTGGTATACAGATGCGAAACATCTCGGCAAGTGACTTTATGCATAAAGTCAATGTCCAAGACAGTATTTTGGATTCTCACTTAATTAATCTCATGGCGTGTCAGCGTGGTACTAATGAGTACTGGTACCGTCGTCATGGTGATTTAAAATGTATGCTGAGGAACTTAGGAACTCCAACATGGTTCCTCACTCTGAGCTGTGCCGAGTATGGCTGGGAAGACTTACTTGAATTTCTACGAGAGGCAAATGGAAATATTGAAAACATTGAATTCAAGACACCTGGAGAACTGTGTTCTTTGGATCCAGTGAATGTATGCAGGTACTTCAATCATAGATTTGAAGCTATGATGTCTTTCATCACAAATAAAAAGAATCCACCTCTTGGAGAGGTGTTGGATTTCTTCTGGAGAAAGGAGTACCAAGCAAGAGGTGCCCCTCATATACATATGTTGTTGTGGATCAAGGATGCACCTAAATTTGGAACAGATCCGGATGAGTTAGTGATGAATTTCATCGAACAGTATTCTACGTGTGCTGTTCCAAATGCAACGGAGAAGAAAAGTCTAAGAGAACAAGTTCTACGTTTCCAAAGCCATCGTTGTGGAAAGTACTGTCGTCGTAAATTCAGAAACAAGGACAAGTTCTACACCAAATGTCGTTTCAACTTTCCACGACCGGTGATTTCTAAAGGAAGAGTGAACAGTTTGATGTCTTCGCTGCGACATAATGTGACGAGAAAATCACCCAAGAATACATACAATTTGAAAAGGAACGAAGAGTCCAAGTACATCAATGACTACAACCCAGTGATTTTGTCCATGTGGAATGCTAACATGGATATACAGTTTGTGGCTGACAACTGTATGGCTGTGGCTCGGTATGTGACATCTTACATCACCAAAAAAGAAAAGACCGAACTGAAGGATATGTGGGAGGACATTTCCCATGAAAAGAGCCTCAGCAAGAAGTTGTACAGTTTCAGTCTGAAGATGTTGTCGCATCGAGAAATCGGAGCTTACGAATGTTCTGACCGATTGTCTTCAGCAAGTCTCTATGCCAAATCCAGGAGTCTCGTTTGGGCGAGTCTTGGTCTTGCTGCAACGCGAAATCGAGTTCTAAAACCTGTCCGGGAAATTGAGTATTTGGCAGAAAAGGAACCAAACAGTACCGACATTTTGAAGACCAACATGTTGGATACATATTATCCAAATCGAAGCAGTCACCTTGAGAATGTTTGTCTATATGAGGTTCTCCAAAATTATATATTCAAGAGGAACATCAAAGAAGATATTGAGAAAGGAGTGTATGCTGTAATTGGAAGTGAGGGATGCCTGGTCAAGCAAAGAAAATGCCAATTAGTAAACCATCGAAAATTGAGTGGTGAATCTCCAGAAAAAAAGGAGTTTTTTTATTTAGCACTTTTGCAACTTTTCAAGCCTTGGCGTGCAGAAGAGGAACTGCTTGGAGATTTCCTCTGTTACGAAGACTCTTTCAATGCAGCCAAGGAGTCCATAGAATGTCCTGCTTTTTCTAAATATCAAGAAATGCTAACTTTGGAAATTGAGCAGGAAGCAACGATTGCAGCCGAGATTGCCAGAGACAGTTCTCAGGACAGTCAGAGTTCTGTTTCATTGAGTCAAGATCCACTTGGAGGACCTATTATCGAAAATGAAGCTGCCACTGCTATGAATGAAGTGGAAAGAGCCATGGCACATGCTCAGGAGGATTCAGTTAACTTAGAAGACTTGGAAAAACAACTCAACGTTGAGCAGAGGAAAATATATGATGAAGTTACCAAGGAAATTGAGCACGGATTAAGTCATGAGAAGAACAAGTGCTCATGTACATCGTTGAAGCCTGTCCGACTGTACGTGAGTGGAGAAGCGGGAACTGGAAAAAGTTTCCTCATTAAAGCAATCTCTTGTTATTTGCAGGAAAGGACTGAGTCATCGCTGTCTTGTGTTGTCACCGCTCCTACTGGACTGGCAGCACATAACATTAAAGGTATTACTTTGCATCGTCTACTGATGCTGCCGGTGGAGCATGACAACAAATTACAATACAACAAGTTATCTGGAGATGCTTGCTGTGAAGTTTCAAGAGTCTTGAGGAAAATGAAACTACTTATCATTGACGAAGTAAGCATGGTTTCCAATGTCATGCTTGCCTTTGTGCATTTGAGAATGCAAGAAGTACTTAAAACTGAATATGATGTGTTATTTGGTGGGAAACACATCATTGTTTTCGGAGATCTTCTGCAGCTGACACCAGTAAAAGGTCAACCTGTGTTCAAAATACTCACGCATGAAGATACCAGGAAGTGCCTAGGGAGCATTGGCAACGTCAATATATGGTTAAACTTCAATTATGCAGAACTGCATCAAAATATGCGTCAGGCAAAGGATGAAGATTACAAGAATATTCTACAAGATATTAGAATTGGAAAAGTGACTGAGCATGGGAAAGAAGCTTTAAATGCACGATTACTGTCAAATTTATATCCCAAACAAGAGATTGTGCCTGAGAATATTTTTCAGAAAATTACTGAGAAGAAATCCGGGATATGTCTCATGCCAACTCTTGCAGAATGTGCCATCTTCAACAACAAAATGTTGAATTTAGAAAAGCAAGAGATTGTGAAACTTGAAGCTATCGACAAATTAGAGCATATGGGATCAACAATTATTTTGTCAGACAATTTGAAATCAAAATTGGATTCATTAGAGAAGACTATATCTAAAACAGCGGGTTTTGAAAAGACTTTGAATGTGTGTTTAAATTGCCGAATTATTTTGAGAAGGAATTTACATGTAGAAAGAGGTCTGGTAAATGGATCAATGGGTAATGTTGTTGATTTTGAGAAATACAGAAATAGAGATGGAATAGAATTTTTAAGAATTAAATTTGATGGCATTGAGGAAGTACAGCAAATTGGTCGTTGTTCTGCTAGGTTTTTGCTTGTTAAAGATTTATATGTTCGCCGTAAACAGTTTCCTGTTTGCTTGGCATATGCGGTGACAATCCATAAATCGCAAGGTTTAAGTGTAGACTGTGCATTGGTGAATATTGGCAGTTCTGTGTTCAAGGAGGGTATGGCATATGTGGCATTGTCACGAGTTAGAACTTTATCGGGATTGTACTTGATTGACTGTGATGTCACAAACATTTGTGCGGATCTAGATTGTGTTAAGGAATACAATAGGTTAAGAAGAGAGTATGCGCCACATTTGCCTCAATATCCTTTGTTTGAGAAACGTGTGGTAGGCCGCAAACGTAGAAATAGCAGTAATAGTAGGGAGGTTGTTGCAAAAAGACTAAAAGTCAATGAACCGAAAATTGTTAGCAGAAAGAAAGTGGATTCTGTTGAAGATGTTGTCGGTTTTCAATTTGAAAACAGTTCTGGTGTCAACTGCTATGCAAATGTAGTGGTTAATGTTCTCTTTTCACTAGAGAGTTTAAAAGAACAGATTCTGTTGAATTCTAAACAAATTTTATGCTGTTTGTTGAATTCTGTTTTCGAGAAATGTAGCACTGATCGAACAAAAGTAGAAAGTGTGTCTGAAGTTCGTTATCTGTTAGATGAATGTTCAGGTCAAACAGACTTCTCTGAAAATAATCAGCAAGATTGTCAGGAGTTTTTAATGTATATGCTTGATATATTGCAAGTTGAGGGTGTAGATGTAGATCACCTGTTTGGGCTTTCTTATCAATGGCAGCATGACTGCGAGAATTGTAGGGTATCAAGTACTACTAGTGTAGACTCAGAAAGATTTATATATTTAACTTTGCCAGACAGTAAATCAGTCTCCTTTAATAAGCTAGTAAATGCAGCGGATCACAACATGGAGTGTAGCCAATGTAAATCTGAAATGATGTCAACATTACTTATACGTAGATATGGACAGTATGTCATTTTAATGATGCAACGATGTAGGCCTGATGGATCAAAATTGTCAACTTTAATAAAAAAATTTGTGGCTTCTCAGCTTTCAATATCAGGAAGGACTTTTGTAACTGTAGCAATTATCTATCACGATGGTCCTTCAACAACTTCAGGACATTATACAGCTTATTTAAAGTCTCGAAACGGCTGGTCATTCTGCAATGATTCCGTTGTAAGTTTCAAAAAAAAATTGCCGTTTGACCTTAAAAATTCTTACCTGGTGTTTTTAAAACCAAAATTTTAAAGAAAGAATCTCGAGATTTCCTGTGAAGAATTGGAAAAGGTTCATCAAGTTGAGGGAATGTAAGTCTGCAATGCTGTCTAGATTATTGGTCCAAAACTTTTAATTATAATGTTATTTTGTAAAATCCGACTATATAAACCTGATGCAAGTAAGTCTGCTTCATAGTAAGCAGTATCAGTGTCATAGGAAAAGGAGAACATGAGTGACAAAGAAGAGTAAGATAATAGTAGTCCAGGATTGTGAAAATAATCTCAAATGTTTTCTTTTTGCAAGTTGCGAAAATAGAAAATGTCGGGATTTGATTGGAAGAATTACAAGACTTGCGAATCGCGGCAACATGATTTGGCCTAGTGGAAACATGTGATAGAATGAGAGAAGTCTTTTTTTCTATGTAACATATTTTTCGTATCGATGGAGGTTTTCTTTCAGAAAGTGGCGGGCTGAAAATATTTATAGCACAACAGAGTGGATGCTGTTCATAGGAGATCCTTCGACGTCATTGAAAGTAAGTTAATTTTAAGGAGTTTTGAAATCAGATTTCTTAGGTTGTATGGGTTTTTTAAACACAGTCATTTTGATTGTGTTTTTTTTTCCCCGCTGTTACATGATGAATATCTTCAAGTCACTGATTTAAGTGAAATTTGATACATTCTGAGAACAGCAAAAATAAACCATTTAACATGTATAATTAATGTTATGCTTTTTGTACTTATGATATACATTTAGAAATGTGAGGTAGATATGGAGAAGCTGATTTTCTGTAAGTGTCAATTTTAATGCTTACAGTGCTGTACTTCTGGGTACTGTTTTTTTTTTTAAAAAAAGAAATAGGCCTCACCTCAAAGAAAGCTTTTGAAAGTACACATCTTATTTGCATCCTAAAACAATCATTTAAAATGTTAGACACAATTTTATGATGGCTTTACATCTTTTTTGCGCTGCATTTGCATCACTATTGTGAGACATTAGCAGTGCAAAAAAAGACCATGTTCCAAAATAGGCCTCAGTTATTCAACATCAAGATACAGTTTTTTGTAAAATATATATATTTAGGATTGTGTAGGGGACGTAGAGAAGCAGAGACTTCTGTAAATGTCAAAGTTGTTGAAAAACTGTTTGTTCTTGAACCTTTTCCCTTGTCTTTTCTAATTTTTAAGTACATGTTTTAATATTTTTGGAAATGTTTGTTCTCTGTTTCACAGATTGAAAGTATGAAAAAATATTTTAAAAAGGTAACAAGAATTATAAGGTAAATGTTTTCTACTCTTTACCCGCAATGCACTGCTGATGATGTCACTGACACTATCTCTCATTTACTCTCTATAGCTGTCTTTCTTTTTACATTATTCTCTGTTTACTTCCCTTATACTAACTCTTCTTTTTTTTTAAAAATATTTTTTTAGTTCGCTTAAAGTTCGCGAACCGGTCAGCGAACTTGAAGCGAACCAAAAGAAATAGAGCTTGCCAGAGTGATAAACATTCTAGCAATTTTATTTGAAAGGGGAGGTAGTTCTGAAAAGAACTTTTTTTTTTGTTTTTGTTGTTTTATATATTTTTTTTTTTTTTCTGAACATTTTTTGATTTTTTTGTATTTTTAGAACAGTTTTATGTTTTTTTTGTGTTTTTTATGGAGGGGAAACAACAAAAAAACAGGCATTGAAAACGGCTCAACAGGAGCAAAAAAAAAATTACTTCTTGGGTGCATTAGGGCACTTATGGTTTTCGAACACCATATTAATCAAGTTGATGCTCATGTTCCCATACGACAACATTGCACCGCAATATATACAAGTAAACCTCATATGTTGGAAATTTGGTTGAATATTTGGCACAGTTTCCTGTGCCTCTCTTCCTGACAAAGACATTGATGAGGTAGATCTGGCCACAGGAGTTGTCGGGGGATTGTCTTGTAGGTCCCTTAACTCAGCCCGGCTGTAGTTCAAGGGATGCCACCTGGTCATATGTCGGTGCATAGTATAGTTGCCCATACTATATTTCTTCTCTGTGCCTCTTGACAATCTGTAATCACAGATGAGACAGGTGGCATATTTCGCATTCACCTTCTTCTCCCCTGGAGGGATGGAAAAAAACTGCCAGATGAAACTAGTTTTTCTCTTTGAAACACGGGGCAACTCTGGGATAAATTGTTGTTGATCTGGATCCTCTTCTTCTTCTTCCTCCTCTTCCTCCTCTCTGTTAGAGATAAATTGACTGGGTGGTCCTCTCTTCTTATGAGGAGGTTGAGGTGGTGGTGGGGGTCCACCAGCTGCAGCAAGTACAGAAGCCATTGCTCAATTGTAGGTAAATGGTCTTTCTCTCACCAAGATGAAAGTCAGAGTGAGGAAATAAGGAGGGGTTTACATGATTTGGGAAAAGCAAAAGTTCTGAACCAATGAAAAGTGTTATTTTTAGGTCACATGACCTAGTCATACATCATTTGGAAACCAAAAGTGAAATGAACCAATGAAAAGTTTGATAAACAAGTCACATGACCTGTTCCGCTTACGTTACGAGGTGCGCGCCGCGTCCTGGATCGCTTCCGGTTCGCGGTCCGGAGCACTTCCGGGAGCGCTAACGCGGCGCGTCATTAGACGTATTACGCGACAACGTGATACGTCGCGCTTCCGCGACGCGTCACAGTTCCGCTAACGTAACGTTGACCGGTTCGCGGACTAGGTCGCGGCATCAAGATGAGCTAACGGAAAGCTTCCCGGTTCGCGAACTAGAAGCGAAGGAAAAAAAATATTTAAAAAAAATTTATTAATAAACATCTAAAATATATTTTAAGATTTAAAGAAGAATACATTTTACAGCTACAGATGTTAGCTTTTAAAAAACCAATGAAATTCACAGAAAAAACCATAGGTTATAGACCATATATAGTTAGGAATTTGCATTTACAAAACCTTGAAAATTCAGTGAAAAAACCATAGGTTATAGACCATATATAGTTAGGGATTTGCATTTACAAAACCTTATTTTACTCGCATAAAACCATTGAAATTCCATATATAGTTAGTTGCGCTAACTATATATCGCGCACCCGCAATCCACTGCTGATGATGTCACATATTACATCATTCATGACATGGTCAGTGACATCACTGATGACATCACTGATGACAACATCCAGTGACTGTATGTTTCTGTAAAGTGTAAATATGTCTTACATATTGAAGAATGAGTGGATGTATAAGTGTCTGGATGAAGGATTTAGTAGGTGCATGACTGACTGTATGAGTGAGTGATTAAATATGTCTCACTGAGTGCATGGGTTAGTGACTAAACTGTCTTAATTTGTGCATCATTATGTCTGTTGTTCTGTAAACTGCTGCATGTGTTGATAAGTAGCTATATGAGTAACTATATGGGTTATTGATTGGTAGCCCAGGTATTTGTATGGGAGACTGAGTGTGTGTGTGGGTGGCTGGGAGGTGTATGACTCTGTGCATAGATGTGTGAGCAGTGGATTCACTAGATGTATGGGTTCAAAAGTGCATGTGGAAACAGCTGTATGGGCGGTTGATTGTGTGCATGAGTGTATTGGTGAGTGAATGGATATCTCAGTGCTACATGTCAAAGTAAGTACATATGTAAACACAGTACATGTGAGAGTTGACATATATAAATTACTGTGCATAAGAGCCAGTGAATGTGTGAGTGGCTGTATGGATCATTGAGAACTTGTATCAGTGATTGTATAAGAGAGTAAATATGTGTTCGAATATGTTTGAATAAGTAAGGTGTGTATAAATGTATAGTTGAGGAAATGGAGGTGTGATTGATTCTTTGCATGACTGACTAGGTGTGTGAGTAACTCCATGAATGAGTGACAGTCTGTAAGTGTCTGTTTACACTGAGTGTATCTAAGGTTATATTAGAGTCTGAAGAGGTTCATCGTATTATCATATGAATGATGTCATCAGTGATGTGATCAGTCATGTCAAATGAGATGTCATCAGTGATTTCATCAGTGATGTCATTTGAGATGTCATTTGAGATGTCATCAGTGATGTCATCAGTGATGTCACTGACCATGTCATGAATGATGTAATATGTGACATCATCAGCAGTGGATTGCGGGTGCGCGATATATAGTTAGCGCAACTAACTATATATGGAATTTCAATGGTTTTATGCGAGTAAAATAAGGTTTTGTAAATGCAAATCCCTAACTATATATGGTCTATAACCTATGGTTTTTTCACTGAATTTTCAAGGTTTTGTAAATGCAAATTCCTAACTATATATGGTCTATAACCTATGGTTTTTTCTGTGAATATATATATATATATATATATATATATATATATATATATATATATATATATATATATATATATTCACTGAAAAAACCATAGGTTTGACACCAGTTATAGTTAGCTGCAAATTTTACTGACATAAAACCAATGAAATTCCACGTTATAGTTAGTTGGACTCACTATAACTTGTGCGTGTAATGCACTGCTGGTGACATTACATATTACATCACTCATGAAATCACTGATGACACCATCTTTGTGACAGAGTGACAGACCTCCTTTCAGTGTAAGGTAACCCTTAAAACACATATTGGAAAATAGAAATTAACATTTTCAAAAAAATGGAGATACCCATACCAGTTACAACAACCAATTCAGTAATTCCACCATCTATATACACATTCTCTCATTTACCAACAGTTCTATATAGTCACTCATACATATACTCACTCATCATATGTAGTGATACACCGATACATCCTGTAACACACCGACAATCATCCAAAAGTTACTCACACACATACTCACACATGCAAATAAACTATTGAACATCCATTTATTTGCATATAAAACTATACACACTCAACCACCCATACAGTCCTGCACATATGGTGTCTTCTAAACACATACAAAAAGAGAGTTAGTCATTTTTGCATCTATGTGATTAGTAATACCCCCATAAAACCATAGAAACACTCATACTGATACTAAAAAAACATCTAAGAACCCAAATACCTACACATGTAGGTACTCATCAATCCATGCAACCAGTTATTCACAAAGTGAAACACTGATACATATAATCAAATATTTAAACATTACTCGCTAATATATGTATTCACTAAGATACACTTAATAAGCCAGTTATCCAATCATTTCTTTTTGAAAAAAACATTCATTAAGACAATAATTTAAACATTTATTCTTCCCTCGACCTTTACATATACATATATAAAACATATTTATTTTTTAGAAAGACACACATTCACTGGATGGTGTCATACGTGATGTCACTGACCATGTCATGAGTGATGTAATATGTAATGTCATCAGCAGTGCATTACACGCGCACGTTATAGTGAGTCCAACTAACTATAACGTGGAATTTCATTGGTTTTATGTCAGTAAAATTTCCAGCTAACTATAACTGGTGTCAAACCTATGGTTTTTTCAGTGAATTTCATAGGTTTTTCAAATGCTACTTCCTAACTATAACGTGTGTAAAACCTATGGTTTTTTCAGTGAATTTCATAGTTTTTTTGAATGCTAGTTCCTAAGTATGTAATCACGTTCGTAACTAGATAGTATCACCGCCTACACGTCCTGAGAAGCGCATGTAAAGTCATGTGACTTGAAAACAAAACTTCCAATTGGTTATTAGTAGTTTCTGTTCTGGAATATACACGCAGCACTCCACCCACTTTCCTCACAATCTTTTCTACTCTCAAGAGACAACAACGTCGAGCATCTTCCGGAAGACTTTGCTGAAATGGCTGCCCTACCAGATTCATCTTCCGAATCTGAAGGAAATGAGCGACCACCGTTAAGAAGAAAAAAGGAATCTTTCATTTGGCCATTTTTCACTTATCCTGAAGATCAAAAGAAAGTGAATGCGCCAAAAGTAACCTGCACGATATGCAATTCGGAGCTCTCAAGGGGAAATCCAAATAGAAAATATTCCTTTTCTATACACACCATGCTGCGGCATGTTAAACAAAGGCACCCTGAGCATTATGCAAAAGCATCGACAAGAGCCCTGGCCACGCTATTACCATCAGAGGTGCCCAGCACATCTTCTGGTGGACGACCTGTATCTCCATCGAGTGCTGAGATGGACTTGAGACCATATCTTGCGAAGGTGCACATGAAATGCAACGAGTGTGGAGAAATTCTTTTGTACGGAGAGCAGAGCCTCGTTCTTATTCAACTCAAAATTGAAAGTCATAAATGCCCCAAGAAAAGATACATTTCTTTACTTCATTTTCATAGTATTATAGACTGAAAAGTGTAGTAGCAACTTTAAGAAATCGAAAGCATTATAACACTTCTTTCCCCCCAAAAAAAAAAGAAAAAAAAAAAAGTTCTTTTCAGAACTAACTCTTTCTACCAAAACGTGCTCCAAGAGCATATTATGAGATATTTTTTCGCCGCTTTATTTTAGTGCCCGACCGGGTGCGCGCACCCTCCTATCGCGTACAGGACCTGACACTCCCATGTGAAGTCATGTGACTTCCAAACAACACTTCTAATTGGTTCTTAGTAGTTTCTATTCTGGAATTTACACGCAGTACTCCACCCACTTCCATCACTTTCTTTTCTACTCTCAAGAGACAACAACGTCGAACATCTTCCCGAAGACTTCGGTACAATGGCTACCGTTCCGCATTCATCTTCCGAATATGATGAAAATGAGCGACCACCTTTGACAAGAAAAACGGAGGCCACGCTATTACCATCAGAAGTAATCAGCACATCTTCCGGTGGACGACCTGTATCTCCATCGAGTGCTAAAATGGACTTGAAACCATGTCTGGCGAAGGTGCACATAAAATGCAACAACTGTGGAGAGCTTCTTGTATACGGAGAGCAAAGCTTTACTCTAATTAAACACAAAATTGAGTCATAAATGCTCCAAGAAAAGTTAAATTTCTTCACTTTATTTGGATAGTATGACATACTGAAAAATATCATAGCAACTTTAAGAAATCAAATGCATCAAAACACTTGTTTCCAAAAAAAAAAAAAAAAAAGTTCTTTTCAGAACTAACTCTTTCCACCAAAACATGCTCGAAGAGCATATTATAAGATGTTTTTTCGCCGCTTTATTTTAGTGCGAGACCGGGTGCGCGCACCCTCCTATCGCGTACAGGACCTGACACTCCCATGTGAAGTCATGTGACTTCTAAACAACACTTCTAATTGGTTCTTGGTAGTTTCTATTCTGCAATTTACACGCAGCACTCCACCCACTACCATCACTTTCTTTTCTACTCTCAAGAGACAACAACGTCGAACATCTTCCCGAAGACTTCGGTACAATGGCTACCGTTCCGCATTCATCTTCCGAATCTGATGAAAATGAGCGACCACCTTTGACAAGAAAAACGGAGGCCACGCTATTACCATCAGAAGTAATCAACACATCTTCCGGTGGACGACCTGTATCTCCATCGAGTGCTGAGATGGACTTGAGACCATATCTGGCGAACGTGCACATGAAATGCACGAACTGTGGAGAACTTCTTGTATACGGAGAGCAAAGCTTTACTCTAATTAAACAAATAATTGAGAGTCATAAATGCTCCAAGAAAAGTTAAATTTCTTCACTTTATTTGGATAGTATGACATACTGAAAAATGTCGTCGCAACTTTAAGAAATCAAAAGCATCATAACACTTGTTTCCAAAAAAAAAAAAAGTTCTTTTCAGAACTAACTCTTTGTACCAAAACAAGCTTGAAGAGCATAGTAGCTGATATTTTCTCGCCGCTTTCTTATAGTGCGCGACCGGGTGCGCGCACCCACCTATCGCGTTGAGACACGCATGTGCAGTCATGTGACTTTAAAACAACACTTCCAATTGGTTCTTACTAGTTTCTATTCTGCAATTTACACGGAACACTCCACCCACTTCCCTAGAAAACCAGTTTATCGTAAAACTTTTAAAGCCTCCTCTTATGAAATATTCGACATCAATCACATAGCAGAGTACTAAATAGCACTACATACACTCCGTCCCTTAATTATAAGAGATGTGTTGCTATGTAAAAGCAACTTTTGTTTTCCAAGATAATGTAAAATGCTGAGCCTATTACATAATTTTTTTTCACATATATGTTACTAGTCTCCTTCGAGTACTAACACCGTAGAAAATACCACCAATAGCGGTGATATTTTTTACACCGAGAACGGGCGATTTCTATCGCTTACAGCCCTTACAATTATAAAGTTTTATTTCCTAAGTCTCTGATCTCCAACTGTGCAACGTAGGTCCCCTGTGTGTCGCAATAAGGTCCATAAACAAAAACTACAGAGCCAGCATTATAAACATACACAGAACCACAAAACGACAAGAGCCACCATGCTAATATATATGCTTAATATAATAAACCTCTGAGAATAAATACATATTTCCGTGGCAGCCCATAACACAAATGTGGCGTCCTCTGACTCTACTCCATTACCAAACACCGTAACTCCCCGCCCCCCTCACTTTTCACTAAACTCCGCACTCCACCCCAGCCGAACCCCCTATTACAAACCCCCAACCTACCCTCCCTGCCCAAACCCACCATGAACCTCAAACCGCCCCTAGAAAACTTATAAGACACAGGATTACTAAAACTCAAAGAATACGCAACAGGCACATAATGTAAATAGTACATAAAGGCACATATTTTTTCCAAAATACTATTTAAAAACATGTTCTATTTTTAATAAATCTATCATGCATCTGACCCTCTAGAACTGCTTTCAAAACGTGAACTATAAACCTCTACTTTTCATTTTCAAACCATACACTTTCTTCTGACCCTCTAGAACTGCTTTCAAAACATGAACTATAAACCTCTACTTTTCATTTTCAAACCATACACTTTCAATTACATTATTTTTTTTACACAATTCATGTAATGTTACAAACCTTTTCTAAAATACACCAGTTCGTATCATTTATAAGGATTTATTTTCAGTCTTCATCAGTGACACTTTCTTCACATATAATAGAAATCACTGTAACTTTTTAAACGACAATGCTAACGCAGTAAAAATAACCCTTCATTTGCTTTCCTTTAAGAATGCACACTATGTACCCCACGCATGCGTTTCTTAATCTTTGTATTTGGCAGCGAATACCGACCTTGAATCGGAAGACATGAACAAGACCGCCATTGTCACATTTAAAACTGAACGTTGCATCTGCTCACACACATATCTTTCACTAAGCTAACATTCACAGAAAACAGCATTGATGTAAAAAAAAAATTGACCTTGCTTTACAACTCCCTCAAATCACTCCCTTATTTTTTAACGCATCCTCCAGTTCAAAAAAAGCTACTTTTTTAATAACCACTAAGCAATATATAAGTGACTAAACTCTTAGAAAATGTATCAAGTCATTCTGCTTCTCTCCACTGCATAGCCGGCGACCTAATTCTGTGGAGTTGCTATACAACCAGCGGTGCTGCGCCGTTTCCTTTACCATCTTGGGAAATTCAAAATGGATGTCCCTCCTGCCTTCGCAAACGAGCCGGGCCACTTAGAACTATTTCGCCAGAGGATGCTTGACTACTACGGCATCTTACCACTCTCGACTTTGAATGCATCATATCGATTATCATTTCGATATTCGTATTTCACCTGTGTGCAGCCTGTATTTCAATGCCTGAGCTGTGATTTCACGTGGGCCCTGGATTTATGTCTCTGCAATTTGGTACCTCCTGAACTGAATTACAATCACCTCATGAATCCGTTACTTGATCATGAACAGCTTTGTTACAACGGAGGGTTTATGGCCTTTGCAGCGATACAAGGAGTTCTGGGTCATTGGAATATATTCGCAGCGGCGCAAGATTTCCTAACAGAGAGCTACATCGAAAACCCACCGAGCTGCCCAATGATGGTAAAAGACGCTCCAATAATGACAGATCATGAATGCTCCTTTGATCTTCTCAATTGGATGGCTGACATGTTTTCAGATGATAACAGTGATTTCATGTTAGAGGCACTCTAAAGACCAGACCGGTGGAGTCGCGCTGCGTGGGGGATCGCAGTTTACCTGATCTTCTTGCCTCTTCTTGCTTCACCGATTCCATTGGGCATTTGGGCACAGCTGGGCTCCTGACGCTGTGGTCTCCCCCGACGGCGAGCTGCTGACATCGCTCAGCCACGGAGCAGGGTCGAGACTACAGCTCCCAGCCTGCCCTGGGAGATCGCCGCCCACTTCCTGCTTGGCGCGAACGGAGGCGCTTAAAAGCGGACAGCTTCCTCCGCGTCGCGGACGCGCGCGGATGGCGCCGGGCGGAGCCCGGGCAGAGGGCGGGCCATCTGTGGGCGTCCGGGGATGCCGAGGGACGGGACGGGCAACCCCCCTTGGCCCCAACGCTTGCATCTGAGAATAGATCCAGGTACTGTACTACCTGTTTGCGCAGGGAAGCTGGACAGGGTATTGAATCCCTTTGAAATACAGTACTCCTACCCTTGTCCTCAGGGGAATTATGTCTACTCATCCCAACACTCGCTCGGCTGAGAATAAATCAAATAAAAAACCCACCCCTAAACCAACCCGGGGGAAACAACAAAGGAGGGCGCCCTTGTAAGTGGGAAGAAACCAACTGCAATTGACTTAATGCTAAAGAAAGTGACTGGCGAAATTGAACGTATGGAAAGGAGTTTATCCTCCTCGCCTAACCTTAACGCCATCACTCAAACACCCTCTAGAGATGTCTTAATAGTAGATAGCCCAAATACTCAGGGCAGTGTATCCCAAACAACCAACGATATAGAGGACGTCCCCTGTGCACAAACCGCAGGCTTAGAAACCTCTGAGCTTATTGATATGACCGTTAGGAAAAAAAGGAAGCATTTGGGGAGAAATAAGGGACATCAGAGACAGAGGAAAGAACCATCAAGAGACAATTCTCTATCGTGGACCCAAGAGCACACAATAGCAGCAAATGACTCTCAAGTAGAATCCGCACCACCAGGGTGAATTGACACGGTAGTTTTGGATTTGAAAAAACAGCTAGAATCTTTCATCACGACACAATTAAAGCCTATCATAAGTAAGGTGGATAAAATAATGTGTGAGCTCGCCAAACTATCTAAAGCCCTAGAGCACACACTTACTAAAACTCCACTTGCTCCACCCCAATCAATTGAGGTAACCACAAATGATAAGGCAGACTCAAAGAGAGCACAAAATAACAATTGTGTTAGTCATTCCCACCAAGAAATAGTCCAGGTTCACGAGGCCCCCAAAATTGCCCAAAACCCCAAAGGGGGTACTTACGATAACTCCAGAGGGAGACACAATCAAGGTGTAAGTAATACCCAAAGAGAGAAACCGATCCCACAACCTTTAATGCAATGGAGACAGGACGATCGCACCCAGAGGGAAGGGAATTATAATAACTGTTACACAGACCCTGACCCCTTTTATAACAACAACGCTCCACACATAGATCTCCCCCCCCCCGAGGAGTGTCCTTTTGTAGTTATTTTCGCAGGGGTCCCGGAAATTAGGCCAAATGAGAGAGAAACCCAATATCAATTGCTCTCCAAAATTTCCAAGTGGCTGAACATCCATAGACCCTTAAGCATGGGGGAGAGAGGAGAGATAGCAAGTGTAAGAAGGGCAAGCTGGATTGGGGGAAGAAATAAAGACATCAGAGGTGACTGCATAGTTGCACACTTCACGGACACTAGTCTGGTTGAGTACATTCTGAAGAACTCCAATAGGAACCAAACAAGTACCATTTGTGCACTCCCACTCGGGTATTTTTACCCTAGATCTAGGAATAACAATTATGGGGGTGACGAGGGAGGGTGGACGCGGGTTAGAGCACAGCGCCCACATAGACCGAGACTAGCAAGCCGCCCTGAACAGCCCTATCCCCCCAGAGATCGTGCGCAATGGACAAATAGATTTGCCCCATTCCAATCACTAGAAGATATTGATTGACTTACACCCATAGTAATCACCAGTGTAGTAAGCCTGGCTACCAGTGGCTGCTCTGGCCTAGATTCACGGGGTACACGTGGGATTGAGGAAAGTACCCAATCTGGGAGATTGGACTTACCTCGGAGGCAGGGGGGAACCAAATCACCCAATATCGATCTACCTATAGCTGGGGAGGACAGATTAACTTTGACACCCACAACAAAAGGCAAGGACAAGATGGAGGGTCTGACCATCCTTTCTTGGAATATTGCAGGGTTGGAAGCCAAATTTAAAAGTAAGGAATGGTTAGAATTTATAAAATGCTTCCATGTCATAGCACTCCAAGAAACTTGGGCAAAGGACTCAGGCCCATGTCAATTGGAGGGCTACAAGTGTTTTTTTAGACCCACCCAAGGAACAAACTCGGGTAGGGCAAAAGGAGGCCTAGTAGTCTATGTGGACTTAGATCTGAAAGGTACCTGGACTTACCCAGATTGTTCGTCAGACAACATACAGACAGTTAGACTTCTCCACAAGGGGGAGAGTCTACTGTTTGTAAACTTTTATAACTCCGGCCCAGTGGAAGGGAAATTCCCAATATTAGTGGAGCTGGAAGGTAGACTAAATGAGGAACTAGAGCAAAGGACGAAGGGGTCAGAACCAACTGTTATGTTAATGGGTGATTTTAATTGTCATTTATGCCCCAAATTACTCCCCCCATCCCCTGATTGGTCAGCCTGCCCATTAGAAAAGGACCCCCACTTTTCTCATTGCAAAGAGGGAACAACTCTGATGAAGTTATTAGAAGACTTTGCCCTCAGTCATGTCATGGACTTAGCTGCTCTCAAGGTAGGCGAATCCCTAACACCGACATTCAAGAGCAGAGGTGGGGGGTCTATAATAGATTACATAATGATCTCAGCTAGCGCAAGAGATCAGATCTTAAATACCAGGACAGAGTGGAGTCCCTTCAGTGATCATAATCCCATTATAATAGAATTCAAAGGGAATGATTTAACTAAAAAAGACCCAGGGTTGATTCACCAATCTGAAATTCAACCAATAGCCCAAGGAAGACGCTTAAGGTGGTCAGTGATCAACCCCCAGGAATTTTATGTCAAATTAGTGGATGAAGGGAAAGCCCACATAGAGACCTGTTTAGAACACACTACCGAGGACAAAGGAGTAGTAGAGGCGTTTGAGAACTTGACTAAAATAATCGAGAGACTCCTAACAACCAAGAAGCCCGTGAGGCAGTCATCTACGCCAAGATGGTTTGACTCTACCTGTTCCAAAGCGCTAAGAGATCTAAAACTCAGCCTGAAAAAACCCCCATGGGACAAGGTAGAAATTGCTCGCTGCAGAAAAAACTACAAAAACCAATTAAAGATCAGGAAAGGGACCCTTCAAAAAGAAGTATGGGCAGACCTAAGTGAGGCTGGTGAGAACAAAGATTATGCCCAGTTCTGGAAAATTATAAATAGACCTTGCTTCCACGACTCAAACTCTCCAGTCATCAGCTCTAACATCTTACCAGAACACTGGATTGCTCATTTCAAATCCCTGTATAATCAACAGGAGACGGACACTGGTGATGGAATATGGAGGGGACCAAGGGCAGATAAATTTGAACTATCTTTGGATGAAGTACGCAAAGCAATCTTAGGTCTAACACGAAACAAAGCCCCGGGCCCGGACGGGACCCCCCTGGATCTTTTTCTTAGCAACACTGAGCTATGGGTCCCAATGGTAACAAGAGTGTTGAATGCAGCAATTAAAACGGGTCTGCCGAGATCATGGTCCACTGCGGTGATTGTCCCTATTTATAAAAAAGGCTGTAGGGACAGCCCACAGTGTTATCGACCAATCTCGCTCATTGACGTCTCCGCCAAGATACTAGGAAGGGCACTCCTCAATCGACTAATAGATTGGACTGACATCAATAACACCCTGGTGGACACCCAGTATGGGTTCAGAACAGGCAGGTCAACCACCGACCAATGCCTTAACCTATACCTGATTACTGCTAAGTATACCAAGACGTCTGAAGGCACCATGTACATGGGGTTTATGGACTTAGCAGCAGCTTTTGACAATGTCAACAGAGCTAAACTCTGGATACTTATGTCTAACCTAGGCATTGACCCGGATCTCATTAACATCTTAAGGGAGCTACATTGGAACACCACTGCCAAGGTCCGCTACAGTGCGGGGGGGTGAGCACTGATCCCTTCCCGTGCTCGGGCAGGGTGAGGCAGGGGTGTATCCTGGCGCCATTCTTGTTCTCCCTCTACATAAATGGCCTGGAGAACGACCTCGTTGCACTGGGAACTGACTGCCCTAAGGTGGGCACGCGTCATCTGCCAGTACTTCTGTACGCTGATGACGTGGTGCTCCTAGCCCGAACAGCTGTTGGTCTGCAACTTTTAATCAAGGGTTTCGCGGATTTCATGAGGAATTTGGATCTCTCCGTCAACATGAAAAAATCATTCATTATGATAGCGGGGAAGAAACCACAAAAGAAATTTGTATTCAAACTGGGGGATCAGGTCCTGGACACTGTTAAAACATTTCCATACCTGGGCCTTTTATTTGACGATAAGTTAAACTTTGTCCCTCTGATTGAGGAGAGGGCAAGGAGACTAGTCTCAGCTAATGGGGCTATACTGAGCTTTGCACGTCGAATGGGTCGTTGGTCTCCAGAACAGGTGATGACTTTGTATAGATCAGTTAGTATTTCAAAGACCATCTATGGAGCAGAAGTGTGGGGCTGCAGAGATGCACAACTAATTCAAAGTGAGGAAGACAAATTTTTAAAAAAACTGTTAAAACTTCCGCCGAGCATCACTGCAGCAATTACTCATGAAGAGCTGGGAACCACATATATTGCTGACATTATTAGACTGAGACCTATATTGGCCTGGCTCAAAATTTGGACAAATCCAAATGCAGGATTATCAAGACAGATCATCCAGGATTGCTTGTTGAAAGAGAAATGCCTTCAAATCCCATGGCTGAAATATGTTAAAGACACTCTGGGGGATATTGATGAACAAATGCTATTCCTGGACCCCTGCAGGGTGGACATATATTCCAGACACTACGTTCAAAGCTTATTGTTGGACAAATTTAATGGCAGGAGGAGGGAGTTGGATTTAGCTAAATCCTCTGCAGTTGCCCACTCCCTTGTCTCTAATCAAGCTGGCATGGAACCGTACCTCTTTTTATTGTATAGTCAGCACAAGAGGTTTTTAATGACTCGTTTTAGGCTCAATTTGTTGCACCATATTTTAGCTTATCCATCAGGTTTCACTCAAACAATTGAGCAGAAGGGTGCCTGCGGCTGCGACAATAGGTCCTCGCAGGACACCCTTCATTTTGTATTATTGTGTCCTTTTTATAAAACACCGCGCCAAAGATTTTTAGTGGATGTCTTGAAGGACTCAAATATTATCCATGCCAAATCTGCCTTATTGTTTTTGCAAAGAGCCGCTGAAACGCGAACCCTATTTGCTGTTATAAGTTTCCTCAAAATTGCTTTTAAATTGAGAAACACAAGGGAATGAAGAATGGTGGGTTAGGGAGGTACCGGAAATATTATTATAATACGGGGTCTTGTATCACTGTTGCTCACAGGTTTTTATCTTTTACAAAAACCCAACTTTTTTATTGGATAAACTTTTTCTCTGTCTTCTTTTTAACAATTGTCACGCTGCTCAGAATGTTCTTTTTTGTGATTACATATTATGATTATTATGTATTTTTATGACGGTTTTTAACCTTCGAAACAAATAAACGAACTGAACTGAACTGATGTTAGAGGCACTTGCTGCATACTTTGCCTACACAATGGACAATTAACTCTTTCCTAACAGCGAGCCACATCGAAAACCCACCGACCTGCACTCTGATGGTAAAAGAGGCTCTGATTATAAGAGATTATCAGTACTGATTTACTCTTTTCCATTGGATAGCTGACATAATTTCAAATGATAAAACTGATTTCCTGTTACAAGCAGAAACTACCTATTTTGCCTAAACAATGCTTCAATAACTCTCAAACAACCCATTGACGTCCTCATTTCCTTTTGGTTTTCTATATTCTTCACGCTATTTTCCATATTTTCTTTTGAAGAACAGACCTATTTGCTTTACTAACAATGGACATTATGATTTCGTGTTGTTTGACAGCTGATTCATAAAGTAATGATGTATAACCACTTGCATTTTCATATATCGTTCCTAAACTGAAAGGCCACAAACCTTCTTCCATTTATTAAAATATAATATACTTCCTTATAAGACTGAACAATGTTTTTTTCCAACTATATTCATTTTTCTTCAACTATAGCGTTTGTATTCCATGTACTACTGACAATACCAATTACTGTGTTTTTTGCAATTTCTGTACTCATATTACATAATGATTTGCCTTTAAAATAGTACATTTCTAAATAAACATTTCAAATATTCACGTTTTCTCTTTTAATCCATAATCTCAACTGAAATGATTTCATATTGAAAAACTATTCATGGGTTCCACATAACCTTAACTGTAGACACTGAGGACCTTATTTATGAAGACCTTCCGCCGCCGGGGCCTCATTTTTTAAAATGGGAAAAAGTAACGCACCGGTGGCGCAAGGCCTTCATAAATAAAGTCCTGAATGTTTTCTTTTCTTGAACTCACTTACTGATACTAGAACCTCCAAGCCAATTACGGCCCGTGAACTCTTTCTTAGTAGGTCGCGCACCGTAAACACAGTTATACCACTGTTAACATTTTTTTTTTTACTGTTACTAAGCACCGACACAGTTCCGCTTTACTCAGAGTTAATCACTGCTCCCACGCTTCTACAGGCCAGACGCTATGTCGTATTTCTCTCCTTATCACCCTTTCATCTCCACAATAACAAACAGTTGTCCTCCAGCCACCAGAGAACAGACTCAGATGCAGAGGCACCAAAGAGTGAACCCATCACCAACTGCCATCTCCGGCTGTTTCCATGGTAACACCTCATTCTGCACCTTGCTGAAGGCAGAGGTCAAAAGTTCATGTCTCAACGTTCTACAGCTAACTAATAACACTATTTTCCCTCCAGAAACACCTGCCAATCCACAACTCTGTTACATGTCTTCTTTTTTCACACCCAATAGTACTTTTCGTTTAACATAAACATTAACATGCAACGTACTGTTCAATCTCCACTTCTTACAATCAACCAATCATTTTTATTTTTTAAACCACACCCAGCCTCTTCCTTTTTCTTTATTTAGAATTTCAACTTCTAACTACCATTCCACTTCCAGAACCGATCGGAGGACGACTACAAATCCCTTGAAAATGAAGGTCTGGCTAATAGGACACAGTTATATTCACTGGAGTGAAAAATATGCAGTAAGCAGACGAATTTGCAACCTCAGCTTACCAAATGTACACATAACATGGATTTCCAAAAGAGGATTGAAATGTCACCAATTGATTCCATTGGTGAAAACTTTTATGCATCTCCCAGAACCAGACCTTATAATTGTGCACTGTGGTGGGAACGATCTAGGCACAATCACTGGGGTAGGTCTGGAAATGCTTCTAAAAGACACCTTTCGACAATTGATGACACTTTTTCCTCGATCTGCCTTGGTATATTCCAATATATGCCAAAGACAGAAATCGAATTGGTCCAATCACCATTGTGCACAATTTGAGAAAGCAAGGAGACATGTAAATAAATCTGTTTCTGCGTTCCTCAGAGATTATAGCATGGGTTCTATTTACCACAACAACTTGCGCTACCACATGCAAGACGTCTATAGGAGAGACGGTGTTCATTTCACGAATGAGGGAAACAGAATCTTCCTCTGCAACATCAGGCTCTGCATCGGTACTTACTTATAAATGCAGAAAACACTCAATTAACACAAGGGCTCTTTTCAGAGCCACCTTATATCTAAGCACTCAAACTTCTGATTTACCTCCATTTTCACACTCTTGTAAATAGGTGTGCGCGACCGAGTGCGCGCACCCCGTATTTTTTATTCGGGGAAAAATTATATCTTTTCGCGTTTAAGGGCCTTACTGCACACCCTGAGAAAACCTACGCAGGAAGACAATCTCTACCTTCTCCCCTTTCCATGTTTCAACGCTTTGAAATGAACAATATATTTACTCGCAGTGACAAAATGGCGGACAAAACTTCCTGATTTCCTTCGAATCGAACGTTAACAGACGTCACGCAGCCAAAAAAAATACCGCTCACGCGCAGCCGCTTGGGTGCGCGCACGTGTGCGCGCCTATAGATATATAATTGACTTTAACTTTAATTTTCCCAACAACTACTGAACGGATTTACACCATTCCAAAAAAAGCGTAATCTGCGAGCCGGACTGTACAGTTTTGCCAAATTTCTTATAAATCCATTCACCCGTTCGACCTGTAGCCGAGTCTAAAGGTCCTATGGAAAATAACATGGAGAAAACACGTTTTGGGACCCCCCTTTTATCTCAGCCCCCACTTGACCAATCCCCCCCAAACTTTTAGGGAAGGAGCGCAGCGGACTGAGCCATCTTCTTTGAGAAATTCGCTAAGATTCTTCAACCAGGGCCAAAGTTATTCCAAATAGAATGTTGAGGATTTCCTATGGAAACTAGGTCCTAACTATAACTACCTACTGGCGACCGCCAGTAGGTAATATATATATATATATATATATATATATATATATATATATATATATATATATATATATATATATATATATATATATATATATATATATATATATATATATATATATATATATATATATATATATATATATATATATATATATTCAGGCTCCCATTGTACCAAAGCAATCGTAGAATAGTCGTAGAACACTCACATACAAAATACCAGGTCAATCTATAAGTAGAGAGATTAAGAAATGTATTGCATGCTCAACCCCTTTTGTAGTGTATTGTCTATCTTGCCAATGTGGCTTAAAATATATTGGCAGTACAATTAAGAGTGTGAAACTGCGAATTTTAGAACATTAATGGACAATGACTAATCAAGATATAACGTATCCGGTTGCCCGGCACTTTGCCAAAACACACGACAGCAATAGGGATCTATTGCAATATTGGGGTTTAGACCATGTACCTCCACAACCAAGGGGAGGCGGCAGACTTCTGAAATTGAGAAGATTGGAGTCACGATACATTATAGATTTAGACACTAAGACCCCACATGGTATGAACAGTGGAGAAGAAATGACAGTACATTTGGGCAAATAATGCATAATGGAGTGGCATATGAGAACATGATTGATTGGTTGAACTGTTGTCAGGAGAAAAATGTATATAAAAATGTTTGCTTATTTATCTATCTTATTCTGTACCTCATAGGAAGTATGGGTATATATCTTCCCTCTTTGGATTGTTTCCCTTATGAATAGAAAATTAGAATGTGGACAATCCTTCCAATAATGAAGTTACGTGAAAATATACAGAAAAATTTGGTCTATGTTCGGTATGACATGTAAAAGGATGGCTGGTGTGTTGCCGATACACAGCTCTATTGTTGTCTTAAAACACCAGCCTGCAGTGGCCATATTGCCGTTACACGGCTTTATAAATTTACAGCTTTTGAAATCAGGCGCCGTAAATTTCGTGCGCTATCAATCCGGGGCGCGGCGCGCAGCGCGTAACGTAGGCATAACAGGTCATGTGACTTGTTTATAAAACTTTTCATTGGTTCATTTTACTTTTAGTTTCCTAATGATGGAAGGCTTGGTCATATGACCTTAAAATAACACTTTTCATTGGTTTAGAATTTTTTTTTTCCCCAAATGATGAAAGTCCCACCTTTTTTCCTCACTCTGACTTTCATTTTTATGAGAGAAAGACCTACATTGACTACCTTACAAATGGCTTCAATGATTGCTGCAGCTGGTGGACCCCCACCACCTCCACCACCTCCTAGGAAGAGAGGACCACCTTCTCAAGTCATCCTCCAACAAGAGGAGGAAGAAGAGGAAGAAGAGGAAGAGGAGCAAGGGACTGGGATGTTTTTACCTGAACAGCCAAGGAGGTCCCATGTCAAACCAAATTATATATGGCAATTTTTTTCTTTTCCCCAGGGACAAAAAAAGGTTAATGCCCGGTATGTTACCTGCCTGATTTGTAAAAATGAACTGTCCAGGGGAACAGAAAAAAAATACAGTTATGGTAATTATACCATGCATCGCCATATGGAAAGGTGGCACTCTATCAACTAAAGTGCTGCTCAAGTACGTGATCTGGTGGATAACCCCCGACCTGTGGCCAGTACATCCACCAATGAAGAGGCAGTGACGGGACCAGAGGCGAGCGACATGGTCCCAAATATTCAAATGAAATTTGGGAGCATAAAACATGTCTGTATTCATTGTGGTCAACTCATTTGCTACAGAGAGAGTAGCATACATTTAATCAATTTAGCTATTGATAATCATCAATGTCCCAAACGCCCCCGAAAATAAATTATCTTTTTTTTTTGTTGCTCCTGTTGAGCCCTTCATAACGAATCATTTTCATTTCCCCCCCCCCCAAAAAAAAACCCAACAAAAATAATAAAAAAAAGTTCTTTTCAGAACTACCTCCCCTTTATAAGAATTTGCTAGAATGTTTAGCACTCTGACAACCTCTATTTCTTTTGGTTCGCTTCCCGGTTCGCGCGCCGGTACGCGAACTGGAAGCAAACTCAAAATGTATTTTTTTTTTTTTTTAAAAGAGAAAATAAATTGAGAGTAATGTTAAAAGAAAGACAGTTAGAGGGAGTAACACAGAGATACTGTTTAAAGAGGGACTGAGAAAAGGAGTGGAAGGAGTAGAGTAAGTAAGTAATAGAGAAATGAATGAAGTAAGTAGCAAAGGCAGAAAACTGAGGGTTAAATAAATGAAGCAGTGGAACTAATAGAAGTTAAATGTGATAGAAACGTAACGAAAAGAGTACAAAACATTTACCTTATAATTGTCGTTAACTTAGTTACTTGTTATTTTTATACTTTCAATCTGTGAAAGAAAGAACAAACATTTGAAAAATATTAAAACATGTATTTTAAAATTAGCAAAGACAAGGGAAAAGATTGACAATCATCCAATTGTACAAAAAAATAAAGTTAGAGACCTCCACTTCTCCATGCCCCCTACACAGTCCTAAATATATACATTTTAAACTGACGGTATCTTGTTGAAGATGAAGTGAGGCCTATCTTGCAACATGGTGCATCTTTTGCACTGCTGCTGCGTCACAAAAGTGACGGCACAGCGCCGCAAAAGAGGCGCACGGCCATCATAAATCTACCCCTAACATTTTTAATGATTGTTTCTAGATGCTGTTAAGGTGTGGCCTATCCACAGATTTGTTTCAGGTGAGTCCAACTCAGAGTTACAGATGAAATTTAAGTTATTAAAGAGTACAGAGGAGATAATACATGAGCAGGCCTACCAACGAAGTGAGTCATGTCCACTGCACTCTTGAACAAACGTCAGACCTCCTCTATCTCCTTGAACGGACCTAAATCTCATCTACACAATGTGATTCGTAATGTAATGAAACACAGGTAATGTAATTGAAAAATGTGCAATTTATTTTGCTCATTCCACAATCACATCACTTGTGTTTTTCCTTTGCTTAGGTATCTCATTGTGCAGATATAGTCTAGCATATCCAAGAGTACGGAGAAGGTGAGGACTGTATGCAACAGAGCAATGTACATTACTCACCTCCCTTGACACTTACAGAAGCCTCATTTTTTCCATGCCTCCTACACAGTTCTCAATGTATATCATAAATACAAAAAGTACAGAATTAATTATATATGTTAAATGGTTTATTTTTGCTGTTCTCAGAATGTATCAAATTTCACTAAAAACAGTGAGTTGAAGGTATTCATCATATAACAGCGGGGAAAAAAAACACAATCAAAATGATTGTGTTTAAAAAACCCATATAGCATAACCAATCAGAAATCTGTACTCCTTAAAAGTAACTTACTTTCCATGACGTCAAAGGATGTCCTATGAACAGCTTATACTCTGTTGTGCTGCTATGATTTTCAGCCCGCCACTTTCTGAAAGAAAAGCTCCATCGTTTTGAGAAATATGTTACATACAATAAATGACTTCTCGCTCTCTTCCGCACATTTCCTCAAGGCCAAATCATGAAAGAGCCATTTATAACTCTTGGAATTCTTCTAAGCAAATCCCGTCATTTTCTTTTTCCGCAACTTTTAGAAAGAAAACGTTCAAGATCACTTTCACAATTCTGTACTAGTAATATCTCACCCTTCTTGCTCATTCATGTTCCACATTTCCACATTTAACTTTTGACTCTATACTACACTTATCCACAAGGCTATATAGTGTAGGAGCCATTAGAACCTCTTGAAATTCCTCAGAACAAATCCCGAGATTCTTTCCCTAAAATTTTGGTTTTAAAAACACCAGGTAAGAATTTTTAGGGTCAAAAGGCAATTTTTTAAAAAATTAAAACAGAATCATTGCAGAATGACCAGCCGTTTCTAGACTTTAAATAAGCTGTGTAATGTCCTGATGTTGTTGAAGGACCGTCATGATATATAATTGCTGCAGTTACAAAAGTCCTTCCTGATATTGACAACTGCGAAGCCAAAAATTTTTTAATTTAAGTTGTCAATTTTGTTCCATCAGGCCTACATCGTTGGAACATTAAAATGACATACTGGCCATATGTTCATATAAATAATGTGGACAGCATTGCTGACTTACATTGGCTACACTCCATGTTGTGATTGGCTGATTTTACTAGCTTATTAAAGGACACTGATTTACTGTCTGGCAAAGTTAAATATATAAATCTTTCTGAGTCTACACTACTAGTACTTGATAGCCTACAGTTCTCGCAGTCATGCTGCCATTGATAAGAAAGGCCAAACAGGTGATCTACATCTACACCTTCATCTTGTAATACATCAAGCATATACATTAAAAACTCTTGACAATCTTGCTGAATATTTTGAGAGAATTGCGTTTGACCTGAACATTTGTCTAAGAGATTTCGAATTTCAGACACACTTTCTATTTTTGTTCTATCAGTGCTACATTTCTCTAACACAGAATTCAGCAAGCAGCAAAAACTTTGATCCGAATTGATCACAATCTGTTCTTTTAAAGTTTCTAGAGAAAAGACAACATTAACCACTACATTAGCATAGCAGTTGACACCAGAACTGTTTTCAAATTGAAAACCAACAACATCTTCAACAGAATCCTTTTTCTTTCTGCTTATAATTTCAGGTTCATCGACGTTTTGTCTTTTTGCTACAACCTCCCGACTATTGGTCACATTTATTCTTTCCCGGCCTCCCACACGTTTCTCAAACAAAGGATATTGAGGCAAATGTGGCGCATACTCTTTTCTTAACCTATTGTATTCCTTAACACAATCTAGATCCGCACAAATGTTTGTGACATCATACTCAATCAAGTACAATCCCGATAAAGTTCTAACTCGTGACAATGCCACATATGCCATACCCTCCTTGAACACAGAACTGCCAATATTCACCAATGCACTGTCTTCACTTAAACCTTGCAATTTATGGATTGTCACCGCATATGCCAAGCAAACAGGAAATTACTTACGGCGAACATATAAGTCTTTTACAAGCAAAAACCTAGCAGAGCAACGACCAATTAGCTGTACTTTCTCAATGCCATCAAATTTAATTTTTAAAAATTCAATTCCATCTCTATTTCTGTATTTCTCAAAATCAACAACATTACCCATTGATCCATTTACCAGACCTTTTTCAACATGTAAATTCCTTCTTAAAATTATACGACAATTTAAGCACACATTCAGAGTCTTTTCAAAACCTGCAGTTTTAGATATAGTCTTCTCTAATGAATCCAATTTAGATTTCAAATTCTCAGACAAAATAATTGTTGCTCCCATATGCTCTACTCTGTCAATAGCTTCCAGTTTCACAATCTCTTGGTTTTCTAAATGCAACATTTTGTTGTTGAAGATGGCACATTCTGCAAGAGTTGGCATCAAACATATTCCAGATTTCTTCTCAGTAATTTTACGAAAAATATTCTCAGGTACAACGTCTTCTTCTGGATACAAATTTGACAGTAATCGTGCATGTAAAGCTTCTTTCCCATGCTCGGTCACTTTTCCAATTCTAACATCTTGTAGAATATTCTTATAATCTTCATCCTTCGCTTGACGCATATTTTCATGCAGTTCAGCATAATTGAAGTTTAACCATATATTGACGTTGCCAATACTCCCTAGACACTTCCTGGTATCTTCATGCGTGAGCATTTTGAACACAGGTTGTCCTTTCACTGGTGTCAGCTGCAGAAGATCACAGAAAACAATGATGTGTTTGCCACCAAATAACACATCATACTCTGTTTTGAGAACTTCTTGCATTCTCAAATGCACAAAGGCAAGCATGACATTGGAAACCATGCTTACTTCATCAATGATAAGACGTTTCATTTTCCTCAAGACTCTTGAAACTTCACAACAAGCATCTCCAGATAACTTGTGGTATTGTAATTTGTTATCATGCTCCACTGGCAGCATCAGTAGACGATGCAAAGTAATACCTTTAATGTTATGTGCTGCCAGTCCAGTTGGAGCGGTGACAACACAAGACAGCGATGACTCAGTCCTTTTCTGCAAATAACATGAAATTGCTTTAATGAGGAAACTTTTTCCAGTTCCCGCTTCTCCACTCACGTACAGTCGGACAGTCTTCAACGACGTACATGAGCACTCTTTCTTCTCATGACTTAATACATGATCAATTTGGTTGGTAACTTCGTCATATATTTTCCTCTGCTCAACGTTGAGTTGTCTTTCTAAGTCTTCTAAGTTAACCACATCCTCCTGAGCATGTGCCATGGCTCTTTCCACTTCAATCATAGCAGTGGCAGCTTCATTTTCGATAACTGGTCCTCCTAGTGGATCCTGACTCAATGAAACAGAATTCTGACTGTCCTGAGAACTGTCTCTAACAATCTCGGCTGCAATCGTTGCTTCCTGCTCGATTTCCGCATTCAACATTTCTAGATATTTGGGAAAAACAGGACATTCTATGGTTTCTTTGGCTGCATTGAAAGAGTCTTCGTAACAGAGGAAATCTCCAAGCAGTTCCTCTTCTGCACGGCAAGGCTTGAAAAGTTGCAAAAGAGCTAAATAGAAAAACTCTTTTCTTTCAGGAGATTCACCACTCAATTTTCGATGATTTACCAATTGGCATTTTCTTTGCTTGACCAGACATCCCTCACTTCCAATTACAGCATACACTCCTTTATCAATATCTTCTTTGAAGTTCCTTTTGAATATGTAATTTTGCAGAACCTCATACAGACAAACATTCTCGAGGTGCTTCTATTTGGATAATATGTATCCAACATGTTGGTCTTCAAAATATCTGTACTGTTTGGCTCCTTTTCCGCCAAATACTCAATTTCCCGTACAGGTTTCAGAACTCGATTGCGCGTTGCAGCAAGACCAAGACTCGCCCAAATGATACTCCTGGATTTGGCATAAAGACTTGCTGAAGACAACCGGTCAGAAGATTCGTAAGCTCCGATTTCTCGATGCGACAACATCTTCAGACTGAAACTGTACAACTTCTTACTGAGGCTCTTTTCATGGGAAATGTCCTCCCACATATCCTTCAATTCTGTCTTTTCTTTTTTGGTGATGTAAGATGTCACATACCGAGCCACAGCCATACAGTTATCAGCCACAAACTGTATATCCATGTTAGCATTCCACATGGACAAAATCACTGGGTTGTAGTCATTGATATACTTGGACTCTTCTTTCCTTTTCAAATTGTATGTATTTTTGGGTGATTTCCTCGTCACATTATGTCGCAGAGAAGACATCAAATTGTTCACTCTTCCTTTAGATATCACCGATCGTGGAAATCCAAAACGACATTTTGTATAGTACTTGTTCTTGTTTCTGAATTTACGATGACAGTACTTTCCACAACGATGGCTTTGAAACCGTAAAACTTGTTCTCTTAGACTTTTTTCTTCCTTTGTCTTTGGAACAGCACATGTAGAATACTGTTCTATGAAACTCATCACTAAGTCATCTGGATCTGTTCCAAATTTGGGAGCATCTTTGATCCACAGCAGCATATGTATATGAGGAGCACCTCTTGCTTGGTACTCCTTTCTCCAGAAGAAATCCAACACCTCTCCAAGAGGTGGATTTTTCTTGTTCATGATGAAAGACATCATAGCTTCAAATCTATGATTGAAGTACCTGCATACATTCACTGGATCCAAAGAGCACAGTTCTCCAGGTGTCTTGAATTCGATATTTTCAATGTTTCCATTTGCCTCTCGTAGAAATTCACGTAAGTCTTCCCAGCCATACTTGGCACAGCTGAGATTGAGGAACCATGTGGGAGTTCCTAAGTTCCTCAGCATACATTTTAAATCACCATGACGACGGTACCAGTACTCATTAGTACCACGCTGACACGCCATGAGATTAATCAGGTGAGAATCCAAAATACTATCTTGCACATTGACTTTATCCATAAAGTCACTTGCCCAGATGTTTTGCATCTGTACACCACTTTTCAAGATGTGGTTCACTGCATATGACAGTCCAGACAGATCGCTTTCAAAAAGTAGATGAAACAAATAGGGAATGCATTGTCGAAACCTAGGATCTTCTGCATACAATCGTAAAGTCTGGTATTCAGAAGCAGGAATTTGAACAGGTCGCTCATCATATCTTCCTCCTCGACCTGTTGGAAATAGCTGTGGGAAACACTGAGCTTCCAAACTTTCCTCCCAAACACTACTGGGACTCCCTTTGGCTTGTTTCATTTGAAACAACTCAATAGCATTCCCCATGACTTCCTTAGAATGCAAAGGATGAACACTATATTGTTCATATATTTCTTCATTTTTAGAGGGTTCTACTTTTTCAATTTGACCAGAACACAAATCGCTATCCTCTTCTTCACTTACTTCGTCTTCTGCAACATATACATTCTTGTAGTACTTATTGTTTTTCTTCAAATACAATGTTGCCTTTTTGACTTTCCTAACATCCACTAAATCTTGCCATATTTTCTTACTCTTTGTAGGAACCCCATTAACTAAGATAACCAGATGTTCCTCTTCCACTTTCTCTACTCCAATTGTATTAATATTTTTTTTTAAATCTAGAGGCAAATAAACAACTCTTCCCTTTAATCCTCTCTGTAAATCTGATGGAGGCAATTTCCCTGTCTTTGGCTCCATTCTTACAATAGCCTGAAAGGGATGCACACTTTGAATCAAAATAGATTCATAAGTATTTAAATCCTTCAATTCAGAAGGAATGTCAACCAATTCCAGATTATTATGAACCGCTCTAGCAGGCATCCGGTTTTGATTTAATTTGTTACAACAATAAGTACACACACGTTGATCCAAACCCAAATCAAAACAATTTCACTTTTCGCATATAAATCCACTAACTTAGTCTGATTCTTATAATAAGTGCGTCGACAACACACACAAGTGAAATTAGGCCTCTCACTTGATTTCACCTGAAACGTGGCAATTTCCTTTTGAAAATTATCTGTACTGGAAACCTGTAAACTAGCTTCCACATTACCTTCTTCTTCTGGGTCAATTTCAACATTCTCCTCTTTACTTGTAAAGTAACAAAACTCAATTTCTTCACAAATATTCTTCACATCTACTTCAGAACCATGCAAAAGAGCAGTGCATAATTGTTTAAGCATAATTGCTGGACTCTTACCATAATACAACATTCTAACTAATTTCCTCACTTTACTATGATGCACTGCTAGCATCCTGAAATGATGAAAAACACTCTGGCATACTCTCCTGGAAAGACAAGCCAGTGAATGACCATGCAAACCTGTCACTTCTCTCACTCTGCAAGGATCTAATTCTTGCAACAATTTTATTTTCTGTTTTAAACTTTTCTTATTAAATGTCCGTACAAAATCACAAAGAAAATTGATGGAATCCTGTCGCACACTGCAAATAGAACTACACTTCCAGGTATACACTGGTCCCTTAGGACGTCTCCCTAAAACTTCATTACCTAACACCTCCTCTGCTTCTGTTGACACAAGTTTTTCTTTTTCAACAGGACAACCATCTTTCACCTCATAAGCTCGACCACTGGTGTCAACTGCATGCACCAATTCATTGTCCTGAAAGTAACTCTCCTCATTGAAAAATGCCTCACAACTTGAACTATGCATCCATTCTCCTGAGAAAACTTCCCAAAAATTACTACGATTAACTACTCTCTTCCATCTACTATTTGATTTGAAATCATAAATTACCTTGTTTAGTTTCCTAATTCTATTGATTACCAAAATAAATAACTTTCGCTTAATTTCAAAAGCCTGCTCAATAATTTTCTCTACATTTTTCTTTCTCTTATAAAAAGCCACTTTCTGTTGACCTTTCTTTAAATTTTTTAACAAATTGCCAATTATCCTGTTGCGGAACATTCGTCTACGAATGTCCCTAAACTGATTTTTCCTTCTACTGCCATGCACAGAGTTATCTCCTGCTCTACCAGTAACATTTTTGATTGTCCTTTCCTTTGCGTTTAAATTGGCTCTCTTTTTTCTGGACTAAAACTTGTTCTGTAGTTATACTTTTGTTTCTACAAATGTTTCTAAGGAATGATTTCGTTCTCTTACCCGGAGCTTTCTTCGTGACTTGACGAGATTTTTTTGTAGAGGACTGCTGCAAGCATTTAGTAATCTGCTGTCTTTGTCGCTTTGTAGCCTTTCGGATTCTATCCTTAGACGGCATTGTCTAATTTCGAAATGATCTGCAGTTGAATCTGTGGTAAAATATAATAAAGAATGTTATTAACCACTATTACCAAACAGTAAATCAATAACAGTAAGGATTTGATTCAGCAATGCCATGAAGATGATTCAGTGAAATCTTCTTAATTTTACTGTGTTACTTTTACAGGGCTTTCATGCAAATGACTGCCCACCCTGCAACAAAACGCCCACATGAAACCTGACGCACGTTAAATTGTGTACTTACCTGCAATAATCCATATGCCAGTGTTTAGGTCCCTCCACCCTGCCCCTCCCCCTCCCCGCCTCCCTGCCCCACCGTAACTTCCTCCACGGCCCGCAGCTGCTATCTTGCAACATGGTACATCTTGTAAATCACTGCTGCATTATAAAAGTGACGCAACAGAAGCACAAAAGAGGCGCACAGCCATCATAAATCTGCCCCTAACACTTTAAATGATTGATTCAGGATGACGATAAGGTGTGGACTATCTAGAGATTTGTTTGAGGTGAGGCCTACTCAGGGTTGCAGATGAAATTTAGGCTTGTTGAAGAGTACAGAGGTGATAATACATGTGCAGACCAACCAATGAAGTGAATAATGTCCACTGCACTCTTGAACAAAGGCCAGACCTCCTCTATCTCCCTGAACACGCCTAAACCTCATCTCCACAATGTGATTCGTAATGTTAGGAAACACAAGTGATATAATTAAAAAACGTGCAAATATTTTTGCACATTTAACAATCACATCACCTGTATTTCTTCAGCTTAGTTATCTCATTGTGCAGATGTAGTCTAGGTCCTATGTAGAAGCACACCCTATCAATACTTAAATTAGCCAAGCAAACATGGGGGCGTATTTACAAGGACCTTGCACCACAGGGAAATGTCTTAAATTAAAATGGGAAAAATAACATCAAAGGGACTCAAAGGCCTTGTAAATATGCCCCAAACAACCTATGAAACACTAGCAGTACATATCAAGAAACCTAATTGATTTCAAAAAACGTTTTTAAAACTTTTATGTAAAACAATTATATACCTACATTCATGGGGAACTGACTTAAAATGCCCTAATACACATGAAAGCGTTTTTTTAAGGCCCTTGCACCTTTTTTTCCATCACTTTTAACATGGCTATGTAACTCAAACAATCAAAATCAAAATTTGCCAAGCACACATGGGGGCGTATTTACAAGGACCTTGCACCACGGTTAAAGTGACTACAAATGGCTAAACACACATGGGGACGTATTTACAAGGCCCTTGCACCAGGGGGAAGTGACTTGAAATGGCCAAGCACACATGGGGACGTATTTACAAGGACCTTGCACCAGGGGGAAGTGACTTGAAATGGCCAAGCACACATGAGAGCGTATTTACAAGGCCCTGGCCTTGCACCAGAGGGAAGTGACTTGAAATGGCCAAGCACACATAACAGCGTATTTACAAAGAACTTGCACCAGAGAGAAGTGACTTAAAATTGCAAAGCACACATGAGGACATATTTAGAAGACCCTTTCCCCAGGGGGAAGTGACTTAAAATGACCAAGCACACATAGGGGTGTATTTACAAGGCCCTTGCACCACTTATGCATCACTTTTAACATGTACACTGTGGAGCACCATGGGGCAAAAACAACACAGATGCATCATGCATCTGTTCCGCAAAAGCGACGCATTGCAGGAGTCACATCGCAAGTAAATAAATTCTCATAAATTTAAAAAGCATTCCTTTTCCTTAAAAACGATTTTCTGGTCATAATTTGAAAACACAGCACGGCTCCTATGTACAACCACACCTTGTCAGTACTAATATTTCACATTATCACCAATTACAATTTGTAAAAGAAGCAAAATCTTCTTGGAAAACATAACGCAAACACTTGACACAAAACATCATTTTAAATGCACAGCTGGCTTCCTTATTTTCTCCAAAAAGCATACTAGTCTCTTTCTAAAGTAAAGGAACCATATCTCACCTTAGCAAATGCTTTTTGAATTTCAAAACAGTCTCAGAAACACACCAATTTTACAAAAGCAGAGCAAAAGGTATGCACTCCAGAGGCTGGAACCAACAAAGGCACAGAAATGCTGATATTCATGACACATATCTCTCATGTCACCCAATCAAAACTCTTCCCTCACTTTTTTCAAATCAACACCCTTCCCCCTCTGCCCTTTCTGCCCTTTTTCCATAGCAACTACCTCCTGACAGACCTCTCATGTTTACAAGTTCACACAACAATGTTTCAAATGAACTCTGAACTCTCACTACACCTGCTAATCCACTGCAGTGTTTCTTAAAATCATTTTTTATTAACCATTCAAATTACATCTTTCAAAGAACACATCCATGCACCCTAACTTTCTGTTTTCAGCAATGGAAATCCACCAATCACTGCTAATGAATCATTAGCACTCAAACTCCACAGTTTTTTTTCTTTACAAACTCCACTGTTTCAACTGCCATTTCATTCCCACACTTCATCTGACTGCAGCAGAACCTCCTCTCGCCATGTTTTCTGTCTGGATTCTTGGACATAGCTACATCCACTGGGCTCACAGGTATGCTGATAACAGAAATTTACACAACCTCAATTTACAAAATGTGGAAATCAAATGGATTGGGCAAAGAGGATTGAGATGTCACCAACTGATACCATTGGTGAAAACCTTTTTGCATTTCCAAACCCTGACCTCATAATAGTGCACTGTGGAGGAAATGATTTGGGCACTTTGACTGGGGTAGGTCTGGAAATGCTCTTAAAGGACACCTTTGAGCAATTGATGGCACTTTTTCCTCAAACTGCCTTGGTATATTCCAATATATGCCAAAGACAAAAATGGAAGAGGTCCAGTCAATTTTGTCCACAAATTGAGAAATCGAGGAAGCATGTAAATAAGTCTGTTTCAGCTTACATGAGAGACCATGGAATGGGTTACATCTACAACAATAACTTGCGTTACTACATGCAAGATATCTACAGAGGAGATGGTGTGCACTTCTCAGATGAGGGCAACAGAGTTTTCATACAAAATTTAAGACTGTGTTTTGGTACCTACTTATAAGTACCTAGAACTTACACAGAACCCAAAAGCTCTTTTCAGAGTTACCTTAACTATAATTATTCTTTAAAAATTTCGAATGTACCTTTTTTTCACAAATTTTCACTTATGTTCGCTTCCCGGTTCGCTACCCGGTTCGCGTACCGGCAGCTAACCGCGTGAAAAATTCAAAAAATAATTATTTTTTCTCGCACATATGGGACTCCTCAGCCACCCTCAGTAAACCTAGGGGGTCAGGATACATCTAACGTGCCGCCTTCTACCCATTCTGAACATTATTTACCCTCCATCTTGTATCTCAATTCTACCGAAACACAAAATAGAGGACTCCCGTAACGCTGCACGTTCGCGTACCGGGGCACAGGGGGGATTCGTCAAGTGGGAGCTGAGAAAAAAGGGGGGTCCCAAAACGTATTTTCCCCTTGTTAATTTCCGTAGGGCGGTCAACCTCACTTTTAGCCCGAACGGCTGAATGGATTTTCACCAAACTTGGCAAAATTGTAGGGACTGGTAGCCCGATGTGCCTTTGCTATGTCTCAAGATATGTCCAGTGGATTTTGAGTAATTTAGGTTAAAAAAAATATATAGATCTGTAAGCGTGCCCCGGTATGCGCATCGGGGCGCGAACTAGCGCTCTACGCGAGTTCGCGAGCGGAAAGCTGATTGGCTCTCGGGTGTCTGTAAACATTCCAAACAGTCCGGTGCGGCCGCCATCTTGTGTCTCGGTAGGATCGAGGCACAAGAGGTGGCAAAAACAAAGGGGGAAATGACCAAAAGGGGGCAGGGTAGACCCCCCTGACCCCCTAGGTTTGATGTGGGGGCCATAAAAGGGCATACCGGGGAGCATATCCTGGAGAAAAAAGAATGATAGAGTTTTTTTAAAATGTAGGTTTTTTTTATAAATTGGAGGTAGTTCTAAAAAGAACTGTTTTTTAAAATTCTTTTTGTTGTTTTATATTTCTTTATTGTTTTTTTGATTTTTTTTACTTTTTTTGGCTTTTCTGAACAGTTTTATATTTTTTTGTATTTTTTATGGGGAGAAACAAAAAACAGGGAATTATAAACGGCTCAACTGGAGCAAAAAAAACAGGAAAAAAATTAGGGTTTCTTCGGGCACTTGTGGTTATCACCAGCAATGTTGATGAGGGTAATACTCTTCTCAACATAAGTAATTGTTTTGCCACAATATATGCAAACGATTTTGTAATCACCAAACTTAGTTTGTATGTTTGGAACCATCTGACTTGCCTCTGGACCCGATGGAGTGTGTTCTTTGGTTGTTGAGGTGCTGGCAGACGATTGTGGAAGATTTCTGCACAGTTCTCTCACCTCTGCTGTAGAATAGTTATTGTGGTGCAATCGTTGCATATGCCGAATCATTGTGTGATTCCCAAACAAATATTTTTTTGCAGGGTTCCCCCTGGATAGTACAGCGCCACAGATGAGACAAGTCACCTTTGCAGCATTTACCTTCTTAGCACCCCTTGGGATTTCAAAAAACTCCCCTATAAAGTGCTCCTTAGGTTTATATGGGGCATTGTCTTCAGGCAGGAAATGCCTTCTCTTCCTTCTCTCCTCCTCCTCCTCTTCTTCTTGACCACCAATGTGATGTTGTGGTAGTCCTTGTGGTGGTGGTGGTGGTGGTGGTGCAGATTCTCCAGCTGCTGCTGCTACTGTAGCCATTTCTCTAACAATAGAAGCAGGTATTCCTCACTCAAACAACAAAGTGAGAATGAGGAAAAAAGGTGGGCGCTTTCATCATTTGGAAAACAAAACTGTTCTGAACCAATGAAAAGTGTTATTTTCAGGTTACATGACCAGGGCGTACATCATTTGGAAACCAAAAGTGTTCTGAACCAAAGAAAAGTGATATTTTCAGGTCACATGACCTGACGCGCTTACGCTATGCGCCCCGGGGCGCGCCCGGGGGCGCGTAGCATAAGCGCGCGCCCTGGGGCGCTTACGTTGCACGATCATATGTGCTCCGGCGCTTCTGGGTGCGCTTACGCCGTGCGTCATAACACGCATCACGCAGCTACGCGATACGTCACAATGATGTTTTCGTTTGCGGCAATAGCGCTAACGGGGTGCTCACCGGTACGCGAACCGGGGCGCGGCAAAACTGCGCTTACCGGTAACCGCATCTGTACGCGCCCCGGGAGCAAAAAAATATATTTTTTTAAAAAAAACATTAAAAAAATAGTATTACATAAATATACAATATAAAATTAATTATAAAAAATATTACATTTCATACCGAAAGAGATTTGCTATTAAAAAACCTTTGAAATTCACTGAAAAAAACAGGTTTCACACCAGTTATAGTTAGGAATTAGCATTTAAAAAACCTATTAAATTCACTCAAAAAAACATAGGTTTCACACCAGTTATAGTTAGCTGGAAATTTTACTGACATAAAACCATTGAAATTCCCACGTTATAGTTAGTTGGACTCACTATAACTTGCACGTGCAATACACTGCTGATGACGTCACATATTACATCACTCTTGACATATATATATATATGCCTGTTTGTTCCAAATCGACAGCACGCCCCTCAACTCTGGAACGCGACAAGGAAGAAGAAACAGAAGACCCAGGATGCAGGTGAGTTTTTTATTTGGTACACCTCGTCAGCATAACGTTTTGGCCTGCCAAGCGGCCTTGGTCATATATATATATTCTCTAATCAACAAAGGTTACAGGGAGGGACGTTATAATTAGGAGATGGAATTTTTAAAAGCATAGGAAATCACTGAAAAAAGAGACGTCTTAGTTAGGCTCACGTTTCATGTTTCACTCGTACAAAACTAGAGAAGTTCAGAAGTTATAGTTCGCTGAACTAACTATAACTCGCGCCCCAGCAATACACTGCTTATGATCTCACATATTACATCACTCATGACTAGATCAGTGACATCACTAATGGCATCACTGATGACATCTCAAATGATATCACTGATGACATTATCCACAGAATCTCTGATGTACCCACTCAAACCCCAATATAACCTTTCATACACCCCCTAATCAATTCAATACCATTCTAAAAACCATTGACACACCCATACCAGTACTTACACACATTCATAGGTCTATGCACAAATCCACTCATACACACATACAGCTATTCATACACCAGCTCAAACACGAATACAGCCACTGATATATACACTCACATAGCCAGTCACACAAAGAGCTACTCACACATCTATTCACTTACCCATAAAGTCTATCGCACAGCCACTTACTCAGCTACATAGTTCTATACACACATGCACTCACTTAATCATACAGATACTAACACATACTCACTCACCTATACAATCACTGACACAAGTACACACAAACCCATACAGCTACTCTCACAACCACTCACTTACACATAAAGTTACTAATGTACTCCAACACTCACCTATACCTCCTTTCACATATGCAATTACTCACCCATATACCACTGACATCCATTCACTCACAGACACAGCCATACATACACTAAGTCCCCCATACTGTATCTCACAGATGCACTCACTGACCCATATAGGCCCTGACTCACTCATCCATGCAGGCAGTCACACACCCCCTCACCCATCCACACAGACACCCATACAGGTTCTCAGACAACCAATCAATCACCCATACATCCACTCATGTACCCACTCACCAACCCATACAGGGACTTAGACACCAACTGACAGACTGATACAGACATTCCCAGAACCTAGTCACTCACCCAAACATTCACTGAGACACCTAGTAATAACTCACGTATACAGTAAGTCACACACAAACTGAAACATCCATACAGGCAGGCACCCATAAACCCACCGATTCACCAATACACCTTGATATATGTATTTTACACTCATATTAAACCAGTATTTGTAAAGCGTGATTACGCCTAAGGGTGTAAAGGTGCTTGGGGCCATGGGGAAGATTAAGCGAGCTATAGCCCATAGTCCCATGGTGCTGGGCTAACCTGCCGCTGGCACTGGGGCTCAAACCATGAGCCCCTGTGTTCCAGAGTCAGCCACACCACTTCCACACTCATAAACTTTTTTAAAACACTCTGAATCACTGGATGATCTCATGAGTAATGTCACTGACCATGTCACGAGTGATGTAATATGTGAGGTCATAAGCGGTGCATTGTGGGGGCGGGAGTTATAGTTAGCTCAGCTAATTATGACTGCTGAATTTCTTTAGTTTTGTATGAGTGAAACTTAAGCCTAACTACAATGTCTCTGTAACCTTTGTTTTTTCAGTGAATTTCCACTTATTTTTTAATTTCATTTCCTACCTATAACATTCCATGTAACCTTTGTTTTTTTCCGTAAATTTCTAAGGATTTTTTAATACTAATTTCCATCTATAACATCCCTCTAACCTTTGTTTTTTTCAGTGAATTTCTATGGGTTTTTAAAGTCTATTTCCTAATTATAACGTCCCTGAAGCCTTATATTTTTTTCATTGATTGTGCAAGGTTTTTCAAATTATATTTCCCAACTATAATGTTAATGTAATCTATGATCTGTTTTATGATCTCTCAACACAAAGGCACTTGTGAGAGCCACCCAAAAGGCCAAAATGTTGTTAGTTTTCTGGTCAAATTTTTTATAGACTTATTGGAATTTGCTCTGATATCCTGATGTTCGCGATCACGTCACAACATCGCAAACCAATAGGAGACATTCAATGACCACTAGCATGTTCCAAAACTTGAAATTAAAAAAATTATTCTAGCAATTGCAATACACACATTAAAATCTTAGAGAACATGTTTGTACACATATATTTGTAGTAACGTTTTTTAAAAACTGCATTTGAACCCTACTTCCTGTTTTCGCAATTACACCGAGAGTCGTGATAGCTCCGGTAACCGCAACTATTGCGCCTCCAGTAACCGCAACTATTGCACCTGTTTAATGGTATGCCAACCATATATATGCACACATTTTGCAGTATTTTAGACACTAGGGGTTTATTACTGCACTATTTCAAGGCTTATTTTTGTAGGGAGTTTGTATAAAAACAACCATTTTATTGATTTTCTGTTTTCGCAGTGACGCTGAGAATCGCATTGATATCAGTTGCCACAACCACTGCAAATACATTGCAAAATGACAAAACAAATGCAGAGTTTCAAAAGCCACCACCACATTCAAAACTTATAAGTGTGAATTGGATTATAACTAGGGCTGCTGATTTTATGGTATATCTGTGTTCATCCACATTTATTTTTGTTGCAAGCAAAAAAAAAGACGCTGCAGCTAGTATTTTTTCACATTTCTTAAATTAACAACAGGTTTAGATAGATTAATGTAGATGGGAAAATGGGTTACTGCTTTTAACAAAGATATTCTTTTGTTACTTGAATGAATTATTTTTATTGTTTGGTTACTCAAAACCATTACATTAAAAACAAAATACAGGGTTACAAAGTTACAAAAGTTAAAACCAAGGGAGTTTGTGCCACCCTGGGGGCTGGGGTTATGATGAGTAAGGTTCATGTTGAGTCATGGGTCTGCAAAGTCACTATAAGGGCGGGCCCTCCGGGGCCATCAGCAAGGATCGTATCTGGTGAATGAACTTTCCGAAGGAGGCCATGTGCTTTACCGTTGTCAAGGTGTAAAGATGGATGGTCGCCTCCTTTGCGGTGCGGGCTCCTGATTGTCTTAGAATTGGCCTGAGATAGAGACTGCGGGCCATGCGCAGGGCCGAGCAGCAGAATAGTAGGTGAGCCAGTGACTCACGTTTGTACCTGCAGAGCCTACATTCCCAGACTCCTGAGCCGACCGTGCCGAGGGCATATAGTTCTTTGAGAGGCAGCGGATGTAGTCTGTAGGCTAGGATCTTATGAAGGGCTGCGCGGCCCACGGCCTGCTTAAGATGGTGTTTTGGATTCTTTTGTTACTTGCTGTTCATAAATTGTAATACTTCTAATATTTCACAGTGAGCTATGACGGAAATGTGGCTCTTACACCTTCACTGTCTTATTTAAAACATCCTACACATTGATTTAAACACATATGATTTATTGTCAATGTATAATGTGTACGTGTGATGTAAAGTACTGTGACATGCTGCATTGGGATGAGTAGAGCAATAAAAGAAATACAACAAAATAGTGATATTTAAATTGTGATTTGTTTAAATACTGGGACAGACCAAAACATCACAATGTGCATTTATTGGAACTCCATTGCTTTTAGCTGTGTGCCCCCTCTCCCCTCTATCCTAGCTCCCAGCCAGCATACTCCAACAAAGGAGGTCTTGTGTCCTTTGTTATGGCAACAACCTACTGCAGTACCTCCAGGAAAGGTGCACTTTCCCACCCAGGGAAAACAATGCTGTTCAAAGAAAGACGAGAAAATGAAACTAGTGCTTCACATGCAAACTCTGTAAAGTGGTGCTAATACGTTTGGGTGTGAAAAAAAACAATCTGGCCACTTTGCGACCACTGTGTCTCACTTCATTGAAATATTTTTAAAGGTTTTCAACTTTTTTTTCTCTGTCCCGAGTCTGCACTCTGGAAGAAAAAAGGTCAGAAAAAGACGACATTTCCAGTAAAAGTATTTCTTTCTTTTTTTTGATACATTTCACAGGGGGACCCTAACAAAAAAGCTAACATCTGAAGCATCTAAAACCTGGCTGACCAATCCACAAAGACAAACATGTGACATTGTTGTAGCTACAAAACATCTCTCAGTTAAAATTATTTGCTGCCATTTTTCCATTTATATTTATAAATACAGACAAAGGAAACATATTTTTCTGTTTCTAATGATATGCAAACATCTGTTTAAATGGATAACTAGAAGCTTAAATTATAACCAACACACTAAACACATCCTTAAATAAACTATGGTATAATAGCATAGACAACTCCCTTAATATCTCTATAACACAGTGCATAAC